>NW_024713129.1:22644025-22674227 GCF_018991925.1 Homarus americanus
GTCACCGTAACCTAGCTCTCGATGCTGCACATAGGAGGAACGAGAACGACAAGAGAAGGGCATATGGGGAAAGAATTCAAAATGTTGATCAAGGCAGCTTCACTCCTCTAGTGTTCACAACCTCTGGTGGGATGGGCCCAAGTGCAAGATGTTTCTACGCCAGACTCGCGGAGCTGATCTCCGAACAGAAGCAGCAGCCCAGAAGTTATGTCACAGCCTGGATGAGATGTCGACTGTCCTTCTTTCTCCTTCGGTCGGCTTTGCTCTGCCTCAGAGGAACGAGAGCTTCTGCCCCTACGCCGACAACTGCTGCAGATATTGACTATGAGGCTACAGTCACTGAATGCCGCATGGATCTGCGGCTCAACTAATTTAACACAGATAGGATAGTTTCTTATGTATTAGGATATTTAATATTAAGGTAAATAAATGGTGGCGAAGGTGTGGCTATTGGGGGAGGCTGGAGGCCATTCTAAAAAAAAAAAAAAAAAAAAAGTAGTAGTAGTAGTAGAAAAAAAAGTAGTTGTAGTATTTATAATTTTTATTAGTATTAATATTTTCTTTCATCATAATTATTTATTTTTATTTACTTTATTATTATTATCATTATTATTATTTTATTATATTTTCGCCCCCAGGCCTTGATGTGTGTCATTAAAAATGACCTGTGCCCTGGCGGCCTAATGCCCGCAAAAAAAAAGTGTTACTTACTGTTTACTGAGTCGATGCCTGATCTGTGTGAGAAGGATTTTCAGTTTTCGACCTTGTGGCTTTCATAAACCAGGTAAAGTGAATTAGAGTCTAACTTGACCTGCCCAGGCAGCCTCTTTCGCGGACAAAAAGAGGAAGCATTGCCAGCACCGCACTGGACCTCCATCATGTCCCATCTGTAAACTGAATTACCTATTCGCAGCTGGGTGAAATGAAGGTTCCCCAAGCGCGAACTGGTGACCCTTAGGACAAGAGACGATTGCTGTATCCACTCAGCCACCGCACCTTTACCAAATAAAGTGTACTTGTCGTGGAGTAATGTGTCACCCCTCTTCACTATAATGTTCAAGCTGTCAAGCAACACAATTAACAAAGCCTGACCAATACTGTTCAGTACATTGTGTATGGTAGCCATGAGATCTTGCACCCCACCTGACGCCATCTTGCTGATCTACCTGTATGTCAACTTACTGACGCTGGACTGGAAAATCGTTAAAATATCGTTAATATTAATTTACGTCAACAAATACCAATAGTATATCTACATTTCAGCATTATATATTATACCAATGACAATCTAGTTACGAGAAATTGTATATCTAGTCTCAAGACTAAGATAACTGTTGTTTGGTTTATAAATTAAATATTTTGTAAGTGTGACGTCACCACCATCCCTCTCCGGTAGCATGTGCCAAGTAATGTTGGTTCTGTTTTGTAATGAATCAACAATTTTGGTATCTTTATTAATAATGTTTGTTCTTTTTTGTTATTTATCAATGGTTTTGGTATCTATTTTATTATTTTAAAAGAAAGTTGATTTTGTGGGAAAAAGTTGAAATAAAAAAAATATATATATTCGTGATTGATTTTGACCAGCTCACTCAGAACACCATGAGGAGGAGGGGGGGAGGGGAAGGAGGAGGAGGGGGTGGTGGCAAGACCCTGTTGTTGTTGTTGTTGTTGTGTGAGGCCGTGTGGCGGGAAATACATATTCCAACATTGTTACCTGTCTGTGTTTTATTTACAACACCGATCACTTCCCTTCAGTAGGGGACAGTTTCCTTCTAGTGGTCTAAACTGATACTTATCACATTGAATAAACATCTTCCTACAGTACATAAAGTTGTCATCTCGTGTATAAACTAAAGCGAGCGAGTGGAGCTTAAAGGCTGGCAAGAGAAGCACTTAAACATACGGTACTGTACAACTCGTTGAGGGGACCACGTGCAGTCATCACTCCAGGAAGGCACATCTACAGGTCGTCACGGTTAATGATGGTGACAGCCTTAGGTTGAGTATGACTGACCGGTACTGTATTGTAACTGAATGGTGATGTCACAATTGTTAATTTCTCTTGAACGGATCACCTGAAGATTAGCCCCCGGCTTATTTCACCCCATGATTAAACACCCTAATACTACCTGGCAGATTAGCTTAGGTTACTTTACTTTGGGTTAGGTTAGTATTAGAGTGTTAGAGGGGCTAATCTTCACATGATCCCTCGACACATTTTACATCCGGTCGTTGCTCTTCGTAGAATATTTAGGTCAGGTGCCAGAATCAGTTACGCTGGTTTCAAATGATTCACATAAAAGTATCTTGTAATGCATAACATATAGTAATATTTGTTCCTGTTTTTATATCCACTAATAATCATCTACAATTATCTTACTAGATTGACCTTATAGATTCAATCCTTCTTAACTACCTTATTAAATCGACTTTATTAATTAAAACAAACCCGACAAATGTCACTTGGCCTAAAATCAATTATTTGTTCTCATTAAACCACTAAACCATCTCTCACAATACACTACTTCGGACACAAACCCACACAAACAATTCAGTCAATTACCCACAATGAGTCGATGTAACCAATACTGCTGAGTGTGTGACGTGCGCGGGCAGCATGACGTCACGGCCTACACACACTTCCCATTCATGACGCAAGCGGAATTGTTTACCTCTGCTTGGTGTAAAGATACTTGGTGGTTCAGAGGTGGCATCATGCCTGGCTGGGTTGGTGGTGGTGGGTCACGATGTGGGTAAAGTGTGAACCCATGACCTGTATTTGGGTCAAGGAAGGAGAGAGAGAGAGAGAGAGAGAGAGAGATATTGGTAGTGATAAGAAGAAACGGAATAATAAAGAGAAATTGAATTATAAAGAGAAAGAGAAACAAAAAAATAAATAAAAAGGAATATCTTTAAATAAATTAGGTAAATGATAATGGCAACTCTGGCCATAAAGAATGAAGTCAGCAGCAGTTCTAAGCACACTCCACCTGTGTACTATACTACTACTACTTTGCTGTCACTCGGAATCGAGTATGACGATCATCTAGCTATGATACAATAAAATGAGTTATTAGGGATGTCACCTAGGTTGGTGAGTTCTGAAGTGACTAAAGAGGCCGATGCGGTAATGGCAGGGTCGTTCACAAATGTTGCACATGTGGGGGCTACATCTAGTGCGGGAGGGGCGGCAGAAGCGTCTTTCCGGCGTTAGCGCTTGTCTGCCTCGGTATACAGTCGGGCGAACTCGAAAGTATTGACACCTTCTTGTTTATAGCTCCTCCAAGCGTTACGGTGTGGAGTAATCGACTCCCAGGTGAAGAGGTCGATTTGGCACTTTTCAGATTTGTTTAAGACTATCCTTATACCTTTTCAATTGCCCTCTAGCGTTACGTTTACTATTCGTTAGGTGACTGTAAAGTAACTGCGTTAACAGTTTACTGTCGTCCATGTGGGTAACATGGCCAGTGAAGCATAGTTGCTCATGGGTAATGGTGGCCTCGATGCTTCTACAGTTGGTGTCAGCGAGAATACTGGCATGTGTTCTCTTGTCTTCCCAGCGAACTCGGAGAATGGAATGTAGACTACGTTGGTGAAAGTTTCCAAGTGCGTTGAGGTGCCTCCTGTATGTAACCTATGTCTCGCTGCAATATAACAGGGTGGGGAAGACCACTGCTCGATATACGTGGAAGTTTGTAGATAATTTCAGCTCCCTATAGATGAAGACACGGGTACAGAGTCTGCCCAAGCTTGAGATGCACATCAGATCCGATGTTGAATCTCTTCATCGATGTCTGCAGGTGGGAGCCGAGATACCGAAAGTAGGTAACATTAGAGAGGGTAGTACCATTAACCCGGATGGATGGTGGAGGTCTGGCTGAACCAAGGGCATGCCGAAAGAGAATCTGAGTCTTACGTACACTCGCAACAAAAAGTATCTGTGCATACTGTAGTGTGAACAATTTGAGACCAGTGACGATAGGTATTGGGAAAGGCGAGTTGTTCCATCCGTATGTTGGCAGCCCTGTAATCCTGCTGAGCTGCATACTATGGCCTGGTCAAGTGAAACAACCGTTATAAATAAGGTCGGGAGGTGATAAATAGATACCGCTCCGAGACCTGTCGTCTGTAGCACCAGTTACGAGGTATAACCGAATCCATCGTGCAGCGGTGTTCCTGTGGACACCAACCCGCCGACTAATATCTGTGACGCCGAACCCTTCGTTTTGAAGGGCAATGATAGCTCCTCGTGTTCCCTCTGAGGTTTCCATGTCGTCTGGCATATGTAGATCTCTACTGCTTCATGTTGCCTCTGTTTTATACCCACGTTCACCGAGACCGAACCCTCGCTCATCATTCAGTCGACACATAGCAACAATCCGAAAAGAGGAAACAAACACACTGATTGTCAGCCATATGGCAACACCTAGTGGAGGGGGGGGGTGTTATGAGGATTCACTTAACAACCTTCCCGACATATCACAGCATATACGTATCGTTTCGAAACTCGTCGATCTCACCTTGCACCGATACTTTTTGGTGCGAGTGTACATTCACCTCAAGGTCGAAGTGTGCATATGCTTCTGAATAGGTGTTCAGGATCTCTTATAGGTCGCATTCAGTGTAAACGTCAAGGGTGAGGTCATCTGCATACTGAAGTTTAGTAATGTAAGCTGCCAGGAGTCGTGTTATGTTGACAAGACCCTTTATCCGGTACTTGATGTCCACCTCGCCTGCTAAATTGGCACTGGCATGAGGAAGGAAGGCAGCCAATAAAATGGAAAAGAGAGTTGGTGCCAGTACACATCCTTGCTGTATCCCAGTTTGGATGGGGAAGAACTCAGAGTGGGTGCCTTTGTGAAGACACTGACGTTCATGCCATTGTTGAGTTGCCTCGCAATGGTGATGAATTTTGGTGGGCAGCCAAAGCAGCTGAGGGTCCGACAGGGGGGGGGGGCTTCCCTTTTGACCGACTCGAAAGCCTTAGTTAGGTCAATGAAGGCCACATACAGGTCACGACGCTGTTCTCTGCACTTTTCCTGTATCTGGCGGGCAACAAAGATCATGTCAAGGATGCCACGTGATGTTCTAAAGACATATTGCGATTCTGGGAGGACTCGGGAGATAATCTTGCCAGCTACAGACACCAGCGAGATCCTTTGGTAGATGCCACAGTCTGGCCGGGCTCCTAGGTTCTTATAAATATTGACGATGGAGGCGTCTTCAGGAGCTTGGGGGATTTTCTCCTTTTACCATATATTCTCCAGGAGAGAGTGGAGACGGCTGGTAAACAGAGGTCCTCCTGCTTTATACACTTCGGCTGGAATTCCATCAGGCCCTGAGGCTTTGTTATTTTCCATCTCTTTGATGGCAGTAGCTACCACATCTAGGGATGGAGGACAGCTGAGGTGGGTCAGCTCTGGATACCTGCTGCGTAGTCAGAACATCCACATCGGTGTTTCGTTTAAGCAGTGAATGATAGTGACATTTTTAGCGCTGAAGGAGGCCTTTATCGTCTGTAATTGTGGAGCTACCATCGGATGAGTGGAGGGGAGCTGTGACTTAAGTGATTGGCCAATAAAATGTTTTGATGGAATTAAAATATTCGCGCATCTTGTGCTGATATGCAAGTTTTCGTGTTTCACATGCTTTATTTTTAAACCAGTCGTTCTTCAGATTGCGAAGTTCCCGCTGGGCCACTGCTCTCTTCTAGTGGAAGGTATTAGCTTTGGTCCAAGACTGAGAGTTGTTCTGCCTGTCAGTTAAAGCCATATGTTTATCATCGACGAGTATATTGATTTCCGGATCATCTTCATCAAACCAGTCCTGGTTTATTCTTTCGATCTGGCCGAGGGTCTCTCTGCAGGTTTTTGTCATGACAGTGTCGAGAATATCCCATTCGGCACTGGATTTGGGTTGTCTGTCATCGGGCTGTTTATCGGCCCATGTTCTAGCTGCTCTCTGAAAGCATGTACTGCAGCTCGGTTCTTCAAACAATTAGTGTTAAAACCTCTTCTGGAGGCTTAATGCTTTCGCCGTTTTGCCGTTTTGGGATAACGTGAAGTGAGAGCTTGGCTCTGACGAGCCGATGATCAGGGTGTCAATTGTCTGAGCCACGCAAGGCTCGGGTGATGAGGACATCTCGGCGATCTCTTTCTCTGACAATGATGTAGTCAATGAGATGCCAGTATTTGATTCGTGGGTGTTGCCACGAACCTTTGAACTTGTCAACCTGCCTAAAGAGGGGTATTGGTGGAAATGAGGTTGTGTGCGGCACAATTTCTGAGGAGGAGTACAAGGATTACACTTGCCTAGACCATTTCTCCCTATGGATCACTGCCAATGTTAGCATCTTTGCCACCTCTGGAAAATAAGTCACCAAGGAGCACAACCTTATTTTCTCTGTGGATAGAGGTTAGCAATCTGTCAAGGTCGGCATAAAAGGCCTCCTTGATGTCACCCTCTGCCTCCAGTGTTGGGGCATATGCACCGATGAAAAAGGCATGACGTGAGTGATTCAGTAGGAATCGGGGCGTCATGAGGCGCTCGTTGGTCCCAACGGCACTTCAGTTTACCTGAGTAGGCTGCATTGGCGGATGGCAAAGCCAACTCCAAAATGAGTTTCTTTCCACAGCAGGCTTACCCTTCCAGAAGAAGGTATATGCCGGACTCCCGTTCTGCGAGTCTACCCTCGTTTGGGAGCCGGGACTCACTAATGGCTGCTATGTCGATGTTATACCTAGCCAGCTCTCTTGCCACAAGGGCGGCTCTTCTTTCAGGATGCTAATTTGTGCTAGTATCCAGAAGGGTCCTGTCATTCCATGCAGCGACCATAAGAGGTTGCATAGTTTGCTTTTGTTTTGATCTGTGGTTATGACTGTTTTTTCTACCGCATAAGGATGACCTTAATGGGTGCGGTTGCCCAGTCAGGTTGGTTCTTTAGGCAGCCAATGTTTAGGGCACCTTTTCTCGCCCCCTCCCATATGGATACAGGAGAGTGGCTCCTCGAAATGGCTGCTCAGTCGCACAGACAGGACCGGATTGCACTATTGCCTAGATCCCAGTGCATAAACGACCATCTTATCTGTGCCGCCCATTTGCATAGTTGTGACTAGAGGCTCCCGGCAGTCATCTCTGCCTGTCCTCGTCGCCACTCGTCCGTCGCCATAGAACTTTTGGGGGTATAGGGGTTTTGATGATGATGATGAGGAGTAAGATGAGCTGGATGATAGCTGCGCGTGATTTGATTTATGTGATGAGGCAGAAGTGCAGGCTGCAACCACACATCTTGGCTCTCCCTTTTCTGAACCAGTGGTGCAAGTGTTGCAACAACTGGGGAGAAGGAGAGTTGCAATGCACTGGCAAACAGCCCAGTTTGTTGAGTTTCACCTTAGTAGCCTGTCCATCATGCATTGTCTTTGTCCGCCGGTGTAGTCGTTGGGTTCACATGTTGGTCACATCTTTCGCCTACACCGCCATTAGGGTCTTGTTGGAGCTTTGTAGGCATGTCTGCCTGATGCGGGGCTCCACCTCACATTTTTTTTTTCGGGGTTTACTCCCATAACCTAATACATGTACCTACCAAGGTTAATCCACAAGGCAGTGGAACAGTGATTGGTAGGCTCCAGGGTGTGTCCACATGCCAGTGGGCATATGCGCCGTCCCTCTGGGGCCCACTGCTACTCCGAGATCCCTTGCTGGGCCCACGTGGCACCCAGTTACCATGTGTTGCCACTAGGTGGCACAGCAGGAGTCTTGATGGTGAAGAGGCTGTGTACTGGCAGGGGAGGACTTATGCAATTGCTTCCCTGTTCACTGCGAGGGCAAGCCAGCGGCTGTAGCTGAAAGCGAGAGGGAGCAAGCAGTGCTTGCACCTTAACACTAACATAATGCTGCCACACCAGACGCATTGCACCACCTTGTGCGCTCACACACACACACACACACAGAAAACAGCAGAATCAATATAATGACACTTCAAACTTGTACCTCAAAATTGCATTATCCTCGAGTTTGTGTTTTTCAAATTGCAGTGTCCTACAAGGGGACCGGTGGTAGAAGTGGTACCGTTCTTGCCTCGTAAGAGAGATGTCACGGGTTCGATTCCCGGGCCGGTGGAAGTTGTTTGGACTTACTTCCTAGCCCCCATTAGTCCCTGTTCACCTAGCAGTAAAGTAGGTACCTGTTGTAAGTCGAAAGTTGCGAATTCGTATTCAGGGAAAGTTGTTGGAGCCTCCAATAACTTGATGACATAAACCACTGACTCTTCAGGCTTCTACGCCCTTGACTCTTCAGGCTTCTACGCCCTTAACTCATGAGACATAAAGGCAAGCATGAACTTAGCATGCTTCCCTGCTGGGCGCTGTAAACGCTTCTGCGCTTCACCTTACACAAGGATGTAGGGGGTGCCCAATAAAAAAAAAAGTGTCCTACAAAAAAAAATCTAAAACTTAATTGCCCTTGAACTTTACTTCTTCAAAGCTAAATAACCTTGATTTTACATTTTCAAAGCTACAGTGTCCTTGAAATCTGCGTCAAATCTGGTGTAGTTTTAAGATTCACCTCGAGAACCGTGTACTAAACAGGTGAGCCGTGACACTCAGCTGAGGTAGAGACGGAGGATAATGACAGTCTCTCTCGACGCTCATTACGGTGACCCTCGGGTGATTATCGTGTAATTGATGTTGCTGATGGGAGAGGAGGAGAGGACTTGTGGGGAGAATGAAAGGAGGGGAGCACTTGTGGGGAGAATGAAGGGAGGAATGGACTTGTAGGGAGAAGTGGGAGACAAGGGTGTAGAAAAGGAAGAGGGAAGAGAGAGGAATAGAAGGGGAGAGGAAACTGCACGAAAGGAAGGAAGGAGAGAAGGAGTGGCAGGAAGGGGAGAGGCAGGAAGGAGAGAGAGGAAAGGGAAAGACAGAAAAGAAAGAATGAAGGGAGAAGGAGTGGAAGTGTGAGGAATGTAAGTAGAGGAGAAGAGAAAGTGTGATTAAAAATGAAGGGAGAGGAAGGGAAGAGAGAGAGTAAAGGAGGAAAGAGGGAAAGGAATAGGAAAGAAATTAAAGAAGGGAGAAGAAAAAGAGAATGAAAAGGGAAGAAATGAAAGGTGAAAGGGAGTAAATAGGGGGAAAAAGTTAATGCAATAGGGAACGTAAGATAAAATGGAATACATGAATTAAACAAAAAAGACTGAAATAATAAATCGGAAAACAAATTAAGAAGAGAGAGAGACGATGATAACTGAGAGACTGAAGGAGAGGGAACTAATAAGAGGGATGATTACGAAGGGGAGGAGGGGAAAGGTAATAACAGAGGGAAGTGGTACACATTAAGGGAAACGGGAGATGAAGTGAATTAGTGGAGGGAAGTAGTGAAAGAGGGAAGATGAAGATAGGAAGAGGAGAAAGGAGAGAACAGGATATTAAGGAAGTGATAGAGGAGGAAGTAATTAAGGTCAGTCAGTCAGTCAGCCAGTTAATCAGCCAGTTAGTCAGCAATATTAAGCAAAGGTTACACCATCACTTTTATACAAAGGTACACCGCCGCCCTGGCAACACAATAAACAAAGGTACACCGCCGCCCTGGCAACACAATAAACAAAAGGTACACCGCCGCCCTGGCAACACACAAACAAAGGTACACCGCCGCCCTGGCAACACAATACATTAAAGGTACACTGCCGCCCTGGCAACACAATAAACAAAGTACACCGCCGCCCTGGCAACACAATAAACAAAGGCACCCGCCGCCCTGGCAACACAAGAAACAAAGATTGCACCGCCGCCCTGGCAACACAATAAACAAAGAACACCGGTAACACAATAAACAGACGATACGCCGCCCTGGCAACACACAAACAAAGGAGGTACACCGCCGCCCTGGCAACACAATAAACAAAGGTACACCACGTGCTCCCGGCAACACAATAAAACAAAGGGTACACCGCCGCCCCTGGGCAAACACAATAAATAAAGATACACCGCCGCCCTGGCAAACACAATAAACAAAGATACACCGCCGCCCTGGCAACACACAATAAACAAAGATATACCGCCGCCCCAAAACACAATACACAAAGGTACACCGCCGCCCTGGCAACACAATAAACAAAGGCACACCGCCGCCCTGGCAACACACAAACAAAAGGTACACCGCCGCCCCGGCAACACAATAAACAAAGATACACCGCCCTGGCAACACAATAAATAAAGTACACCGCCGCCCTGGCAACACAATAAACAAAAAGAGGCACCGCCAGTTTGGCAACACAATACACAAAGGGTACACCGCCGCCCTGGCAACACAATAAACAAAAGGTACACCGCCCTGAAACACGAATAAACAAAGGTACACCGCCGCCCTGGCAACACAATAAACAAAAGGTGCACCGCCGCCCTGGCAACACACAAACAAAAGGGCACACCGCCGCCCTGGCAACATGGGTCAAACAAAGGCACACCGCCGCCCTGGCAACACAATAAACAAAGGTACACCGCCGCCCTGGCAACACAATAAACAAAGGTACACCGCCGCCCTGGCAACACAATAAACAAAGGTACACCGCCGCCCTGGCAACACAATAAACAAAGATACACCGCCGCCCTGGCAACACAATAAACAAAAGGTACACCGCCGCCCTGGCAACACAATAAACAAAGGTACACCGCCGCCCTGGCAACAGTCGTCGTACCAAGAATAATGACTGAACAATAAAAAACGCTGAAGGTTAAGCTGTCAGATGTGTCCATTTTCTTAGAGCTCCTTAGGTCATCTCTCTTCCTCGTAAGTCAAGATACGAGAATTTAACTTCTTGCGACAGAAGCTACGTTCAAATCTGGTTGTCATTTTTACCTGTCAAATCTATGGTGCAAACTACTGTAAGGCAAAGTTTTCATGGATCACCTGATGATTAGTTACTCCAGCCTGTTTCACCTGATAATTAACCACCCTAACCTAATCTAGCATAACTTAAGCCAATGAAATCTATTCTTAACCTAACTTAACTTAACCTAACCTGACCTAACCCCCACCCTCACCTAGGTAGCAGTAGGGTAGTTAATCTTTAAGGTGAAATAAGTTAGGGGAGTGTCTAATCTTCAAGAAATCAAAATTCCTCTACTTACGATAAATTCTTGGTGTAAATTTCTGTCATTTTTCACCGTCAAATTTGCGTTGCAGATTAAGGTGGATAGATACTTAGTGCCAGTGTCTGTCACTTAGCCGTCAAGTTCGCGTCGTGCCTCAAGTCTAATTCAGTTTAGAGGAACAGAACTTTTGACAGGTCGGTCTGTCACTCTGTCTGTCTGGTGGCTGTGCAGTGAGTTAGACATTTAAACACAGAACCAACGAATGTTTACCTTAGCACGCCATGTTAACATAGACGAGCACCACTGTGAACATCCTCACTAAGTCCACGTAGATACATCGATACTGAAAACCATCAATACCACGTAGTACAAAATAGTTACGCCAACATCAAAAAACATCTTCTCATCAACATTCCAAAACATCATCACCAAACACAAGCACATTAACATCACAACCCCATCCCCCCAACCAACTCCAGGAAGCCACCCGGGTGTGACGACCATTACACAAGAAGACGTTCATCAGGAAATACCAACCTGAAGGAGTATGAAGGAGAGGGAGCCTTCTCTTCCTACTCACTGCTGGATGATCTCGCAACACCACCTGGAGGCTAACAAGGACTGGCTGGAAGGGAGGAAGGGAGAGACTGGGGTCGGAGGGGGACTGGGAGTGAAGGAGGGATTGGAGGAGGGGAGATTCAGCGGGGACTGGGAGGGTAGGAGGAACTGGAAGGAGAAGAGGGACTGACAAAGAGGGAGGAAGGGAAGGACTAAGGGGTGGGTATATTTAGAGGGAGGAAGGGACGGGTCAGGGAGGGAAGGAGGGAGGGAGGGAAGGAGGGAGGGAGGGAAGAGTGAGGGAGGAAGGGAATGGGGACAGGGAGAGGGGGAGGGACTGGTGTCAGGGAGTAAGGGAGGAACTGGGAGGGAGGAATAGAGCAACAAACATACCAACGGTATAAATAATGTAAATGGCAGAAGCCACTGACGGGTGTTTGTGAATACTTATACCTTGGTTAGGTTAGGTTAGGTTAGGTTAGGTTAGGTTAGGTTAGGTTTGGTTAGGTTAGGCCTGGTCTGATTTACTTAAGTATAAGGACAAGTAGATTAGATTAATTTGAGTATGGTTAACTTTGGTTGGATTATGTTTGGTTAGAAATAACTTTAGATTGGGTAGAGTTTTGGTTGGATTAAATACGGAACAGCAAAGGTATTTTATTCACAGTTTACAACAACTGTTGTGTATCTGACATCTAATTGGTATCTATTTGATGTCTAGACACTTCGACTTCATGAAAGGAACTAGAAGACCCTGGTTATTGAACTACACAAATAATATACGAGACAAAAACACCTTCGATAAGAATACTGAATAACATTTTAAGTGAGAGATTCGTGAAATTAACAGGTGTGGTTCCTGGGGACAATCCGTGATGAGTGAGGAAGCCAGCCTGAAGACGTTTAGAGTGGTGGGCCGTAGTCGCCAACCCTCAGAGATGAAAATTGGTACTTTGGCTGATTTATTTTATTAGGTAATAAATTTATTGTTTGGATTATTTCAATAATGTTAATTCGGGTTTTGAATTACATGAAAACAAGGTCCATAAACATGGTATCAAAATTACACTGAGACTCTACCTTAACTATTTGTGTTCGCTTAGAGCCAACTAAAAAACTAGGTAGAGAAAATAATTGCAAAATTAACCTAATTTTGTCTCCTAGCTGGTGTTAAGTGAACCTATCTAGTTAAGGTAAAGTCTCGCAATAATTTAGATGCCACTTTTCATTTTGCCCACCTGAACAAGGCAGTTGTATTCTGAAAGCTTGAGTTACATATAATGGTCATCACTGGTCTCCAAGGTGAACCAGATAGATGGCCAGGTAGGTGTGTGTTGTTGTTGTAATATCTCGCCACACGTCTACCATCCCAACCTCCGTTACTTCTCACATACACAATATTCTCCTCCTGTGTAAGTTCCCTTTTCACAACCATAACTTCGTTTTAGGATTTAGCCGTAACTAGCCGGGTTTGTTAACCAGCACGGGTACAGTCACAACACCCACAACAACATTCCACGACTCACCCAGGAGTTGTCACGAGCCGGCGTTTTTCACTGTGAATTAGTCTTGGTTATTTAGACGGTTGTGAGCTTCTCGCAGTTATTTACTTAAGAATATCAACTTTCAGCTCTCTAGCTTAAAAACCTTGGCCGCGCTTAGCGAACATCAACATAAACAAACACATACCCAAAGACACTAAGTTTATAAATTAAAATATTACAACTATTATGACCATAATTTTATCATTCTTCCACGGACTACCTGAAGATCAAACCCAGCTTAGTTCACCTGGATATCAACCATCCTAAAGCTAACGATAACCAATCTAACCTAACGTAACTAAACCTAGCACTAACCAATCTAACTTTACCAAACCTAACGCTAACCTTCCTAACCTAGCCTTACGCTAGCCATATATATATATATATATATATATATATATATATATATATATATATATATATATATATATATATATATATATATATATATATATATATATAATAATAATAATAATAATATATAATAATAATTAACGGTTTATTGAAAGAGCTTGGCAGCCAGAAGGCTGAAAATATACAGTGCATATTTGAGAATGGGTTACAGTACAAGTAATATACAAGTGACATAAGTGACACAAATAAAGACATATAGTAACTTAGATGAGGATCAGCTCAAAAAATACAGTTCATTTCAACATGAGCAGTGTGAGGAGCAGTGTTTACTGGGAGTGAATACACGTTTAAGCCCACATGTTATTGATAATTTTTACAATGGTTGGGACTGGGCTGTTCTTATAGCGTCAGTTCGTGCGTATGGGCTGGATGCGGTTGTGGTGTCGAACAATTCTCCGGACGAGGGATCTCAGGTGGTAGTAGGGGCCGGTGTCGGGATGGTGTAGAAGCTTCTTACCAAATTTGCAGATGAGGTCGTGGTGATGGTCAGTGAGAGTCAGAAAAGAGGGTCAGTGTGTTGAGCGCTTCTTGATATGTGGGTAGGAAGGGGAGAGAATAATCTTGCATGCCCTCTTTTTGCACTTTTTCTAGGTGTTTACGTTGTGTGGCATTTAGGGAGAACCAGGTGGGAGGCATAGGTGAGCTTAGGAAGTATGAATGTTGCGTAAACACTGAGGAGCTCGGGTGCAGGAACTCCGAGCAGGAGTGGCGGAGGTGGGGAGACGGAAACTGGAGAAGTTTGACAACGCTTTCTGCTGACATTAATGGTTTCCAATTTTAGTTTGTTGTCTGTGACAGGGCTTCGTGGAATCTACAACCTGGAGTGTGTTCGGACCTAGGGTGGAAGGAGGTGGGACAATGTCGGAGGAGAGGTTAGTGCATAACCATTGTCTTGGTATGGTTGTTGGTGACATGGTTGTTGGTGGCCCAGTTTTGGAGACTGTTCAATAAATCCTGAAGGGCAGTATAGTTGGGGCGGGTGGCTGGTCCAATGTTGGAGTCGTCGACATATTTCCAGCAGCAGGGGCTTCTCTTAGGGCATCATTGTTGACATAGAGCAGATGGTCTTATCTTGGTGCCTTGGGGGGACGCCACAGGTGGTGACTGAAAGGTGGAGACAGCCCCTCAGGCTGCAACTGGCGTCGGTCACTGAGATCTATGTATGGTATGAGACTACTCCGAAGCGGGTCAAATAAGCTTTGTTTATGATTATATTGTGGTCGACTAGGTCGAGCCTTTAGTGAAATCAATGAAGGCGACAGCTACAGACGTTTTCGTTTTCTCGAGATGGCGGTATATGTAATCGGCTGACAAGACGGTGGTGGTGGAGGAGACTTTCATGTTGCCAAGTATAGGGTCGCTCCTGCAATATCAGCATAGCCGTCAAACTTTAAAACTTTACAGATTAGGCTGGAGCGTGGGGTGATTGCAATAGGTCGTAGCTGATTTAGAGATTGTGGGTTGGTTGACTTGGGCACTGATACATAAGAGGTCTTCCAGTCAGCTGGGCATCTGGCTGACTGAGAGAAGCATTGATGATGGAGCAGAGGGGTTTTAGCAAAGCTTTCAGGGAGAACTCCTTGAATAGTTTCATTGGTAAGTCAATGGGGTGGTAGAGGCATTTTAATTTTAGTTTGTCCAGGCGTTTTGCTGCGTCAAATTTCCTCTACTAAGTCAGTGGGAAGGGGCTGATGAGTAAACTTGGGGAGAGTGGTTGTATCAAGCCGTAGGGCGTCTGGCATATAGTAGTAGTTGTTGTTTGCTCAACTGCGTCAACATTAGTGGTGGCTAAGGAGGGGAGGGTGTGTCATATTGTTTAGTCCAAAGAGTTGTTTTAAAGCTTACCCATACCATTGACTGATGTTGGTCTGCTTCAGGTGTTGTAATTTGGTTTGGGTAGTGGGACTTCTTTGCAGTGCGTATTTCGCGGATGACTCTGTTGCCAGTGACTGTAGCGGATCATTCATTGAGATGAAATGCTCTGTCTCTCTGTTGCACTTAGTCTTTTTGATCCGAGGTGTGATCAGGGCAAGTCGTAGCTAGGTGAGATCTGACGGACTTCTCGAGGAAGAGTGGTGAGTGAGCTTCGGTGGTGGTGTTGGTATAATTTATCCATTGGTTCCACGTCATCCACTGAGTATGATCAGGGATAGTGAACTATCCACTGTCCAAAGCGACGTACTGGAGTATTAATCGGCCTGTAGGTCTTGTTAGGGTCTCTGTACTTGAGTGGGAGTGGCAGCAGGACCAGAGCACTGATGGGTGTGTGCTACACCCGACAGAGGCAGTGGTTGAGGAGGTTGGTACTGGTCTGACTAAGTGGTTAGAATGGGTCAAAGTGTTTTGACCGTGTGGCCCAGGGGAAAGGTCCTTTGTGATAGTAGCTGTGGTCCTGGATATCAGTGGTGTCAATTTTGTTTTAAATCCCATAATACTAACTATTCTGGTGGGTGATCGAGGCGGATGGTATACCACACAGATTATAATGGAAGCAGTGTTGCGTGGGTGTGCCCGCAGCACGACACGTACCCATAATGCTTCCACATCTGCTGGGACTTGAACATCCAGGCGTGACGGGCGTAGGTCATCTTGACAGAAGAGGGCAACGCCCCCTCCGCGTCTTTGTGACGAAGGTGATGAAAGAGTTGATATCCCTCAATGTGACACGTTTCAGGTACAATTTGCCAAGTCTCACATATGGCAACCACGCGCGCGGCGGTTGACCTGACTGTAGTTGCCAGCTCGTCGAACTTGTTAGCTAGGGAAGTGACGTTGGATAGCAGTAAAGACGGGAGATCATACCATATCCGTGGAACTTCAGTGTGGTGGTATGGTCTGTCAGGGGTGGGTTTCTCCGGTTTCCTAGTGGAGGTTACGGTTCTAATGGGCTTATGTGCATGACGGCCTTGTCTACGGCTCCGCGCGTGGAATATTTTCAGTGACTTGAGTAGCGCGATAACACTCCCATCAGGATAACCGTTCCCACGCTTTAGATGATACAGAGTGCGTCGGGAGTAAGTGATTGGTGGCCATCGGTTGAAATCTGTTGAGGGCGGACGGAAGTGTTCGTCACTGGCGGCACTTTGAGGGACACTGACACTGGTAGACATCTGTTAATGTTTGTCAGTTGTAAAGACCGTGGACTTTGTCCTCGGTGCTTGGGGTCGCCGACACAGTTTTCACGATATATGTAAACACCACGGTGGTCCTTGTCACTGGCACTTTAAAGTTGACCGATAAAGTGCCCACTGTCTGACTTTTCCTTGGGGTGCACTATCGAGCACTGTATGGTAATCACTTATTGCACTGATGGCTAGAATGTTTTGCCGAGAAAGTTCTTTAAGTGCATTATAGGAACACTGCTCCGTAATCATTCGTTCACTAATCACTAGAATGTTTTGCTGAATCGATCCTGGTGTAGTAAGGCTGGTAGGGCGTTGGGGTATAGCAGGAGGAGTGGGCAGGGCCAAACAGATTCGGCCTGGCTGCTAAAACCGAGAGCGCCTTCAGGCACGTCTTATCGTGTGTGTTAAATAACTCTTACTCCTTATAAATTTGTCATCTGTGATATATTCAAAAACCTTAACCTTTTCAGTTACTTGAATTTTTGTTTTTCTGTTCATTGTGTTCAGGTTGAAGTCTACAAAGTGATCTCGTTAGTTGAACTTACTCAATGATATGTACAAAATTGTTATTATTATTATTATTATTATTATTATTATTATTATTATTATTATTATTATTATTATCATTATTATTATTATTATTATTATTATTATCATTATTATTATTATTATCATTTTAATATTACCATTATTAGTATTAGCAACATTATGTCACATCACCATACCATACTCGACAGATGTAGGTTCACCATATATAAGATTACCTGTACACTACAGAGCTCGATGGCTAACATGCTAAGGTCCTAAACAACACTACTGTACATCACCATGGGTTCGAATTTCCCCGTCTAGGAATCAGAGCACCAGAACATTACCCCTCAACTTATTGTATCTGGTGGTTAAACTCCCAAACGTTAACCTAATCTAGCAAAGTCTAACCTAACCTAACCTAACCCAAACCTAGCCTATTTCACATGCTGCTTAAACACCCTAATTCTACCTGGGGGGTTAGGTTAGGTCATGTTAGGTTA
This sequence comes from Homarus americanus, assembly GCF_018991925.1. NCBI lineage: Eukaryota > Metazoa > Arthropoda > Malacostraca > Decapoda > Nephropidae > Homarus > Homarus americanus. The sequence continues at coordinate 22,661,788 of NW_024713129.1, forward strand.
GGTTAGGGTAAAATAAACTGGGGCGAATAATATCCAGGTGATCCCAGACAGTCAAACTCCATAGGGTCACCACCACCACCACCACCACCACCGCCATCACCATCACCACCACCACCACCATCACCATCACCATCACCACCACCATTACTATCACCATCATTATATCTAGACTGGATATCCCTGGGCTGGACGTCACCTCTCTCGTTATCGGAAAATACTGCCTGGGGTCATTAATAAGGTAATTATGACCCAGTAGGTCCATTAGTGTCAGTTAGGGCCTACCAACACCAGGGATAGTATTACTGTTATTATTATTATTATTATTATTATTATTATTATTATTGTAAGTAGTGGTAGTAGTAGTAACAGTAGTTGAAGAAGTAGTTGTAGTACTATCATTATTATTATTCATTCTATCATTACCACCATTCTTATTGTTTTTGTCATTGCTATACACATCATTATCATCATTACTACTATTAATCTATATTAATGGCATTACAATAACTATTATCATCATCCTTATTGTCATCATTACTACTGTCCTTACCACTATCACCATGCCATCACCATACTCACCATCACCATCGTTACTACAATTACCAAAAATCACCTTCATTATAGCAATTATCGCAATCACCTTCTGTACAGCACTTACCACAATCACCAACATTACTCAGTTATCACAATCACCACTGTTAACCACAATCACCACTATCGTTACAGCCATTACCACAAACATCACCACTATCCTTACAGCTACTACCATAATCATCACCACCGTCGTCACACTTCCTACCACAATCATCACTACAATCATCACCACCGTCATTACAGCGTCTACCACCATCGTTACAGCACCTACCACAATCATCACCACCATCGTTGCCGCCCCTACCACAATTATCACCACCGTCCTTACAACACCTACCTCCATTACTGTCACCATCGTCAACTCAGGTGCAGTAAGGAAAATATAAGCAGGACGCCTCACGACTCACCTCACCTTACCTCACCGACCTTGGAACCTCCAGGGGCGTTGAGCAGGGCCAGGCGGTGTCATGTAAAACCTGTCCTGTTTGCCCTTACCCCTGTTCCTCCCTCTCCCCCTCCCCCAAAACAACAACAAAGTTCACACACTGCCCTTATAGTGTGCTTGTTCTGTTGTTGTACTGTCACTGTAGCGTTATTGTAGTGTTTTGTAGTCTTATTGTCATCGGAGTTTCAATGAAGTGTTCTTATAGTGTCATTATAGTGTTCTTGTGTTCCTGTAGTGTTGATGTAGGAATCTTGTCACAAAAGTGTTAATGTTGTGTGGTTGTAGTGTTCATGTAGTGTCCTTGTGATGTCATTGTAGTGTTCATGTAGTGTCCTTGTTATTTCATTGTATTGTTCGTGTAGTGTCTTTGTTATGGCATTGCAGTGGTCGTGTTATGTCCTTGTGATGCCCTTGTAGTGTTCGTGTAGTGTCCTTGTGATATCATTGTAGTATCCTTGTGATGTCCATGTAGTGTTCCTGTGTTGTCATTGCAGTATTCTTGTAATATTTAGAGTGTTTTTGTAGTCATTGGAAGATCAATGTGCATTATTGTCATTATTTTATTGTTGTCATTATCATTCTTGTTATTGTTGTTACAGTACTATTATTATTGTTATTATTACTTTTATTTATATACAATAGCACGTATCTCTCTCCTACCATAATAAGCACACAATATAATAAGGTACTCAGCGCGAACCTCCCCACCACACTACCTCCCACTGCTGCCAGATACAGTATATGGTCAGGTGGGCACACAGGTAGGTTAGCGTAAGTTAATGGAAGGTAATATATATTTCGACGTTGGATTAACGTACGTGTGTGTGTGTGTGTGTGTGTGTGTGTGTGTGTGTGTGCCGCCTTCCTAGTACACCCATCTGGTAGACCTTACCTTCGTCTGCATATTTGTCATCTTGGGTCATCTACAGCGAAATTTAAGGTAATTCTACAAGGAAATGTAAGACTATTATTGACGATAATGAAGAAATTTTGGAACTAAATATTAGAAAATTGTCACAGAATTCTACAACGAAATATAATGATATTCTTTAAGAAAACTGCAATGACCGAAGTATTATGAAATTCTACATTGAAATATAACGAAACTAATCAAATTACATAAAGAAATATAAAGAAATTCTAAGAAGTAATATAACGAAATTCTTTACCGACATACAGCCAGTTCTACAACGGAATACAACAATATTCTACGACAAAATATAAGGGAACACTACAACAAAATTGATGATAGCAGAAGGTATCCCAGGTGTACTATAGGACCGGCCACTCACCATAACACTGGCCAGTCGCCCTTATCTCTGGGTTCCATTTAATATTCTCCTCTCAGTCTCTACCTGCGTATAATCTGATGAGCTCCCTGCCTCCCATGAATACACTAATGTATATTTTAGGGCGTCAGGGATGTTTTCCACTTAATATTCCAGTGTTAATGCTTACTACCATATACTCTGATAAAATTACTGCCTCTGGTGACCACGCTAATGTATGCTTTAGGGCGTCAGGGATGTTTTTCTTTTAATATGTCTCATTGTGTGCAACTCTCCTGACCTAAAGGTATGGGTGTTTGTTCCGTGTGAGGATATTATATATAACTACACAGTGACTGGCTTTTGGGATCATATGAAGATTAGAGACCCTAGTTAATTTCACCTGCGTATTAAAAACCCGAACATTAACTTAATTTAACCTAACCTAATGCTAACCTAACCTAACCTAACCTTAAGCCCTCTCAAGTAGCGTTAGGGTGTTTAATCAACTGGGGTGTCTAATCTTCAGGTGATCCGGCTCTTGTTCATTCCTATAACGGATAGAATATGCGCACTGGCCCGCCCACCCACAGACACGAGGTCGGATAACACTGAGACTCTACTCTACAGTAACCGTGTTCCCACAGTGTCTCTCTCTGGTGTGGAGGAAAATTTAACCTCAGAGACTTTAAGATATATTTATGTAATGTAAAGGTGAAGGTTATTGTAGCTTGTTTGGCAGCTACCACTCTCACCCCCTCTCTCACCCTCCACTCTTCCCCTCTCTCACCCTTCACCCTCTCCCTCCTCTCACATTCCACTCTCCCTCTCTCACCCTCCACCCTCTCCACTCTCTCTCTCACCCTCTCACCCTCCACTCTCCCTCTCACCCCCTCCACCCTCCCTCTCACCCTCCACTCTTCCTCCTCTCTCACCCTCCACTCTCCCTCCTCCACTCTCCCTCTCACCATCCACTCCTCCCTCTCCACCCTCCACTCTCCTTCCTCACCCTCCACTCTCCTCCCCCTCCTCTCTCACCCTACTCTCCTCCCTCCCTCACCCTCCACCTCTCTCCCCTGCCTCCCTCTCACCCTCCACTCTTCCTCCCTCTCTCACCCTCCACTCTCCCTCCTCACCATCCACCTCCCTCCTCCTCACCCTCCACTCTCTCCCCTCGCTCTCCTTCTCACCCTCCACTCTCCCTCCCTCTCACCCTCCACTCTACCTCACCCTCCACCCCAATCCTCCACTCTCCTCCCACCTCCACTCTCCCTCCTCTCTCTCTCACACTCCACTCTCCCTCTCACCCTCCACCTCATCCTCCACTCTCCCTCCCACCCCTTCACTCTTCCTACCACTCTCCTCCACTCTCACAACCTCCTCTCACACCCACTCTCCCTCCCCACCCTCCACCCCCTCCACCCCATCCCTCCACTCTCCCTCACCCTCCACCCCCTCTCCCCACCTCCCTCTCCCCTCACCCCTCCACTCTCCCTCACCCTCCACCCTCTCCTCACCCTCCACCCTCTCCCTCACCCTCCACCTCTCCTCACCTCCCTCCACTCTCCTCACCCTCCACTCTCTCCCTCACCTCCACCCTCTCCTCACCTCCCTCTCCTCACCTCCACCTCTCCTCACCTCCACTCTCCCCCACCTCCACTCTCCCCCACCTCCCCCGGATCATTTGTCTCAATCTTCTCTTCCCACGTCTTTCTTTTTCCTAGATCAGGTGTGTGTGTGAGGGGGCATACACCAGCTCTCACCTTTCCACTTACTTCCTTCACCCTCTCCTTCCTTGCCTCTCTCACTGTCCACTTCCGTCCCCTCCCTCCCTCCTCCTCCCATCCTTCCTTCCCTCCCTCTCTCCCTGCCTTCATCTTTTTTTTTCACCATACCTTCTCCTCCTCTCCCAACAACCACCCCTCTCACTCCCCATGTGTTACTCTCACATAATCCTCCCTGTTCTCCTCCTTATATCACTACTGCCACCATTTGTCTTTATCATGCCTACCCCCCCACCCCCCAAACACACCCTCTCCTCACTGCTCCTCTTCCCACTCCTCACCTTATTCCTCCCCACTACCTGATGCTTCTTCCGCCTCCGACTACACACCTCTGCCATACCCTCCCTCTCTCCTTCACACACCTACCTTACCCACCTTTCCTCCCTCCTTCTTCCCTCCCTCACCTAACTACCTTAACCACCTCTCTCCTTCCATTCACACATCTACTCCACCCTCCCTTCCCTCCACTAATCCCCATCACACACAAGTCCTTTACTCCCTCCACTCCTCTACAATATCCTTCCACCTACCCTTCCCTCCCTCTCCCCTCTCCTCCCTCTCCTTGCCACCTCTCCCCTGCCACCCCCCTCTCTCTGCCACCTCCACCACTAACCTTCAAGTGAACTTCATCATTTCTGTGAGGTAGCTGGGAAACACACACACACACACACACCCACACACACACACACCTGCAACATGTCAGGGGACCACTACATATTGTGTTACCGGGCGGCCAAATTCACTGCCATTGTCACCTGCTGTGTGTGTGTGTGTGTGTGTGTGTGTGTGAGATTCTTACAAGCTAGTCATCTTCATGTTTACTTTTGTATGCCAATAAAATCACTGTCACATGCCACGATCAACCCCTGTCGTATTCCACAATCACCCCTGTCATATGCCACAATCACCCCTGTCATATGTCATAATCACCACTGTCGATGCCAGAATCAACCCTGCCATATCCACAATCAGCACTGTCATATGCCACAATCCCCTGCCATATGCCGTAATCACCCATGTCGTAGGCCACAATCATCACTCTCATATGTCACAATCACCCGTCATATGTCACAATAACCTCTGTCATGCCACAATCATCACTATCATGCTACAATCACCAATGTCAAATGCCACAATCACCCGTCATACGCCACAACCACCCCTGTCATGCAACAATTACCACTGTCATGCCACATTCACCACTGACATGCCAAGATCACCCCTATCATGACACAATCACCCCTGTCATATGCCACAATGACCGTCATACACCGCAATCACCTTGTCATATACTACAATCACCCCTGCCATATGTCATAAACACCCGTCATATACCACAATCACCCTTGAAATATACCACAATCACCCCTGAAATATACCACAATCACCCCTGAAATATACCACAATCACCACTGTCGTATGCCACAATCAATCCTGGCATATGCCACAATCACCCCTGTCATATGCCACAATCACCCCTATCGTACGCCACAATAACCTGTCGTATGCCACAATCAATCCTGTCATATGCCAATCAACCCTGGCATATGCCATATCACCCGTCATATACCACAACCCTGTCATATGCCACACTCACCCATGTCATATACCACAATCACCAACGCCATGCGCCAGAATCAACCCCTGTCAGATGCCACAATCACCCCTGTCATATGCCACACCACCCTTGTCATATACCACAATCACCACTGTCATATGCCACAATCATCCCTGTCATATACCATAATCTCTGTCATATACCACAATCACCACTGGCATATGCTACAATCACCCTTATCAGATGCCATTATCACCCTTGTCATATACCACAATCACCCATCATCAGTAACAATCACCCCTGTCAAATGCGACAATCACCAATCATATGCCACAATCACCCTGTAATATGCCACAATCACCCCAGTCATATGCCATAACCTCCCCTGCCATATACCACAATCACCACTGTCATATGCTACAATCAGCCTTGTCATATGCCACAATCATCCCTGTCATATGCCACAATCACCCCTGGCATACGTAACAATAACCCTTGTCATATGCCACATCACTCTTGTCATTGCCACAATTACCCGTCATAAATAACGATCACCGTGCCATATGTTACAATCACCCTGACATATGCCATAATCACCCGTGTCATATGCCACAATCACCTTTTCATCAGTTTTCGAATCAGTGGACGAGGGGCTTTAATTATGATGTGGTATATCTCGACTTTAGCAAAGCCTTCGACAGAGTCCCCACGAAAGACTAATTAGAAGGTAGAAGCTCATGGCATCAAAGGTGACATCCTTAAATGGATGGGGGCGTGGTTACAGGACAGGAAACAGCGGTGAGCATTAACGGCACTAAGTCCCATTAGACAACGTCACAAGTGGAGTTCCCCAAGGCTCCAGTACTTGGACCATTATTGTTTATTATATACATAAGCAACATAGATATCGGCATAGACAGCAACATAAAAGTAAATTTTGCTGATGACACTAAAAATAGGGCGATGTTATCCGTCTGGCGAGGACTCGCTTAAAACTACAGGAAGATCTAAACAGAAATTTTTTCCAATGGTCTGAAAAAATGGCAGATGAAATTCAATGTCGACAAATGTAAAGTACTCAGTATAGGAGATGTAAACGAAACCAGATACCAGAAGAACAACGATACCATAAGAAATCCGCTCTTGAGATTTAGGGTAATGATATTGGAACCTTAAGCCCGTAAACAATGTGTTTTTTGCTGTAACAAGAGTAATAAAATTACTTGGGTTCATACAAAAGGGTATTAGTTACAAGACTAGAAGAGGTCGTCTAAAACTGTATCTTGCTCTTGGCCAGAGACTTCCACCTGGATTACATGATTCAGTTCTGTCCACCCGTATTACAGAATGGATATAGAATCATGGAAAAGAATTCGAGAAGAAGGCAACTGAGCTAATCCGGGCATTAGGAACCTTGAGTATAGAGAGACAGGTTAAAGCATCTTAATTGCACTCCCTCGAGAGACGTAGAGCGAGGGCGACCTGGAAAACAAGTGTATAAGTGGAAGGCAGGGGCTAAACAAAGGGACATTACAAGGTACTCAAATTATCCAGTAACCAGGAGCGAACTACCGTAGCAATGATTTAGAATTAGACAAATTTAGATTTAGGCGTAAAATAGGTAAACACTGGTTTTGGAAACAGAGTAGTGGATGAATGGAACAAGTTACCAAATATCATCATTAACTCGAATAAATGAATTGCTTCCAAACATAGGTTGGATGCTCACTTCACTATGAGCAATAGGGGTTGGAGTGTAAACGGGACTGCCCAAGTATGGAGCCCAATAGGCCCGCTGCAGTTTCCTCCATTCTTATGTTCTTATGTTCTTATATGCCACAATCAACCGTCATAAGTAACAATCACTCGTATTCCTTACACAATCACCCCTGTCAAGCCACAATCACCCCTGTCATATGCCACAATCACCCAGAAACGGATGAATCTGGCGAGCAAAATTTTTTATCAAATTACCACATAGAAGGGTACAACCTTTTCTAAGGACAGGGAAGAAGGTAGGAAGGAGGTCGCATTCTTCGTCAGAGATGCATTAAAATGTTGTATTAATAATTCAATAAAGGGGTGAAATAAAGGAACCAGGTCTGTATGGTGAAAATCAAGGAAGAAGAAAAAACGAATTATGGGAGTGATTTACAGGCCCCCCAAGTCTTGGGAAGGAAGCAGCTCAGCCTGTAATAGAGGAAATAGTAGGGCAGCAAATATAACAACCTGTGCATTATGGGGGATTTCAACTTCAGAAATATTGACTGGGACAACATTGTAGGTGACTATGAATCTGAAAACTTCTAGATGCAGTACGGACAATTTTTTAGAACAACTAATTACAGAACTTCTACTAGAGGTGACAATATATCAGATAGTATTAACAAATAAAAGAAAATATTATCAGAGATATCCACAGTAGAGGGAAGAACTTTAGGTAACAGTGATCACAGAGAAATCAGGTTAAATTGAAACGAAAAACAATGACTAATATGGTCAGAGTCCCAAACTTTTAGGGTTGGTGGATTATCAGGGGATTAAGAAAGATACTTAGGTCAGGTCACCTGAACAGTCCGTCCAGTCTCACCAGTTGGAAGGGTGAGGTCATAGATGACACAACAATTGATCCTTGACTATAATATGATGCCAGTATGCTACACCAAAAGCACAGAACAAAATATACCATACCACAGAGAAGAAATTAGGTCAAATAAGAATGAGCCAAGGGTGGATGACCAGAAAACTAAACATGACATAGGAATAAAGAAAGAGATATGTAAGAAATTAAAGGGAGAACTTATCAGAAAATAGGTATAATGAACTATCTAGGAATGTTGAAAAAATGTAAGGAAAGCAAAGAAAGAGACAAATAGAAATCAAAAATAACCGAAGAATCCAAGGAGAATCTGAGGATTTTCAGGTATATAGAACAAAAGGTCAAGGACAAAGTTGGGCCTTTAAAGTCAGGAGGAGAAGTGATAAATGGCAGTGAAGAAATAAGCAAAAGCATTGAACAGCACTTCTTATCAGTTTCACAGAGGAAATTCGCGATGAAATTCCAGAGGTAGAACGGATATTATTTAGGGAAAGAAGAAATTAAAAGAATATCACTATCAGAAAAGAGGATGTTCTTAAGAAGATAAATAAACTAAAGAAGACAAATCCCAGGGGCCGGACGAGAACTTTTCCATAGTCTTGAAGAGTGCTGGGGAACAGATTAGCGGACCCCTCGCAAAATTATTTACAAATGCAAGACACCAAAGAGTTCTTTGCCAGACTTGTGGAAACAAGCAAAAATATAGTACCCATATTCAAAACGGGAGACAGAGCATCAGCGTCAAATTACTAGCCGATCAGTTTGACGTCGGTAGTCAGGCTGAATCAATTATAGCAGATAGCATCCGATCACATCTGAGAAAAGCAAATTAATCTACGACTCTCTCAACATGTGGGTTAGAGGAAAATCTTCTAACAAATCTGCTGACATCTTTATGAAAAGTCTTCGAGGTAGTAGATAATGACGAAAATACGATGTTATTTACTTAGACTTTAGCAAAGCATTGACAGAGTACATCAGAGCTTCTGAAAAATTATGGCTCACTGTGGTATCGAGGGAAAATTTAGAATTGGATAAAATCATGGCTCACCGATAGAACGCAGAGGGTCAGCGTGGATGGTGCTTTGTTAAATCTTGGTGGAATTTACCTTAACCAAATTAGAACTTTCCCCAGGGGTCAGTACTAGGCCCACTCTTGTTCATAATCTCCATAAACGATCTGAATCACCAGGATCCGCTTGGTGACATAAGTAAGGATTTGCGGATGACGCAAAATAGGGCAACAGATAATTCAGGGCAGGATGCAAATGCATTACAGGAGGATCTAAATAATCTCCATGAGTGGTCAGGGAAAATAGCAAATGAAATTCAACACCTGCAAGTGCAGCGTACTTAATATTGGGCTGACTATAATGTATATATAGCCCAGCAACAACATGAACCTGGGAGCGTCGTCTTGAAAGAGACCTGGGGGTACTTGTAAGCCCGGACCTACGGCCTGAAAACAGTGCGTTAATGTTGAAATAAAACAGCAGAGTATTGGGTTTTATATCTAGAAATTAAACCAAAGTAATAAAGTGCAGAGGTCTTAATGCCTTTATATCTTGCGCTAGTCAGGCCGCACCTCGATTATGCGGTTCAGTTCTAGTATCTTTATTATAAATGAATTATCAATTCACTTCATCGAATTTTGGTATTGAATGTCGAAAATGATTCCGGGACTTAAAAACCTTCCTTATCAGGATAGGGTAAAGAAACTGAAAACTGCATTCCCTAGAAAGACGAAGAATGCGGAATGATAGAAATATTCAAGTGGGTGAAAGGAATCAATAAAGGTAATATAGATAAAGGAATATAATATCTGAGCAGAATTTGGACTCCAGACAACAGTTCAAGTTGGATAAGTTTGGTTTTAGGAGGGAATGGAAGGAACTGGTTTACAAATGGGGTGGTGGACGATCAGACTAAGCTTACTTAACTTTGTAGTAAGTGCTGGAACTGGAAAGTTTCAAGGGGAGGCTAGGATAGATTCATGGATGATAGAGAGTGGTAGTAACACGCTCTCGACAGGGCACCACCACCTTACTGAGCCAACCAGCCCTATTACAGACTCTTATTTTCTTATGTTCTTATGTTTATATTATTAGGGCGTGTCAATTCCGGGGTGGAAGTGCAACTTTTGGAATTTTCTGTCGTCGGGTTATCAAATGATGCATTTTTATGTGGAGATTTCAAGAATAACCTTGATTTTGAAATTGGAGGTGTCCTGCCTACATCAATTTCCATTTTAAATTTTGGGTTTTAGGCCAAGGATGCTCAATTTTCTGTTGCTATCAATCACAATTGTACTGAAATGAGACACTGGAAAATCGTATTTGCAGTTTTATTTAGAAATGTTTGACAATAGGTATCGAGTTTTTACTTTCCTCTTTGTAGTAATGATCGTGAGCAAGAACACAAGCCACACACGGAACCTCTGTATCACAACGACTGACTCTATTGTTGCAATCGCGATATACCAAAGCAGCCACACAATGCAAACACTATGTACAGACACTTACACACACCTCTTGGTGAGAGGGCCAGGTCCTGCTTGCTCCTGTTCCTACATATCAGAAGTCTGCTCACCAATTGGGACTTGGTCATCCCATCCCTTTTCTCGTGACTGTATACATGGGCAAGCTGCCTGTGACCTGTTTGACACACCTTTCCTCTGAGTATGTGAAGACCAGTCTGGCACCTCCATAGGCGTGCACAAACTTCCTTGACTTGAGCTGTAGTGAGGAACAGGTGAGGGAGGTTCAGTGACCCCAGTGGTCAGTCTATCAGCTCTGACAGCTTGGTGGCATCTGGGTTTATGTCAGGTGTTCTCCTGGGCCTGACACAGTTGTCACCAATCTGTCTCCTCATCCCCTCCCTCCAACTCCAATATCCTGTCCACTGCCTCTCTCCTCTCATTCTTCACCTCACTGCACAGCTCGGCCTGCACCACTGCCTCTGGGTGTGCATACCAGGCTGACCGCCTCACAGTGGGCATCACTGTGTCCAGCACCTTCTTCTTCTGACTTCTCAGCAGCCCCAGCTGGTACAAAATGTGCCTGAGCTCCTCCACCCAGCTGTGGTAGACTTTGATGTTGTACCAGTTAGGCAAGTATACCCCACTATGAACTCCACTATTAGCTTGAGATTCTTCTTGTGCTTCCCCTTCAGTCCATGCTTGGACATCCACAGTCTGCACATCCTCAATGCAGTTTTCAGCCACCTGCTATGACAGACTGGTCCAATTTCCAGCAGGGTCAAGTTGTGTGAGCAGCTCTCCAGTCCTGATGGCCTGAGAAGTCATGTAGCCATAGGACTGGTCTGTAAAGATCCTCACAACCTCTTCACTCAGCTGGATCAGAGGAGCCCCACACAGATCTTGGCAAACTTGGGATCTATCTCCAGCTCTGTAGCAGTGTCCAGCATCTCGCCAATCTTGCCACTTGTTGTTGCTGAGTGTGGCGCCATCCAAGCTGATGGTGTCTCAGGCTCAACTCCCCAGTATGGAGGTCACATACTAAACAGACTAGTCTCCTGCCTAGCTTGACCTCCACATAGTGCATTACTCTCCCTCCCACCCTAGTGTTTACAGTACATTAGTAGAGTCACCTCCTATTGCCTGGACGGACTGGTCAGCTCCACTATCCCTCAACCAATCCACCAGATTGTCTGCAATCATACCTGCATGCGTTCTCTACTCTGTTGCCTCCTCAGGAACAAAATGCCACAGGTATCTCCTCTTGTCTCACTGGCTACAGAGTAATGCTCCTCCTTGATCATGCCAGGGAACAATCTCTGCTGCTCTCTCGGCCATTTTTTAAACATTCAGGTTACTTATTAGTAACCCAGCCTCTGAGCTGTAATCCATTTTTTAAACCAAATTTTGTCGGGATACCATTTGGTAGTCCGACAATATTAATGGAAAGTTCATGATAAGTCCTTTCTTCCTCCATCAATAATTTTGTATCATCGTCTACCAGTAAACAGGATGCAGCTGTCTGTGTGTGTCTGTGTGTGTGTGTGTGTGTGTGTGTGTGAATCTTACAAGCTAGCATATATCATGTTTACTTTCGTATGCCTAAAATCACTGTCACATGTCAATCACCCCTGTCTTATGCCACAATCACTCCTGTCGTATCTCTCAATCGCCCATTCATATGCCACTATCACCACTGTCATATACTACAATCAC
>NW_024713129.1:22674327-22763771 GCF_018991925.1 Homarus americanus
AGATGTATGCATGTGCATGCATGCATGTGAGAACATGCATGCATGCATGCAGAATATGCATGTGCACAGTATGTATGCATGCATAATGAATATGTGCATGTATGTATGTATGCATAGAATATGCATGTATGCATGTATGTGTGAATATTTATGCATGTATGTCTTGGTAATGCATGTATGCAGAACATGCATGCATGCATGTAAGTGTATGTATGTATGTGTATGTGTAGAACATGTATGCATGTGCATGCATGTATGCATGTATGTAGAATATGTATGTATGTATGCATGTATGTATAAATGAATATACATGCATGTATGCATTTCAGAATATGCATGTATGTACGTATGAGAATATTTACGTAATGCATGCACATGTATGCATGCAGAATATCTATGCATGCATGCACGCATGCATGCAGAATATGTGGCGTAATGCATGCATGTACGTATGCAGAACATGCATGCATGCATGCATTGCATACGTACGCATTATACGTACGTACGTACGCACGCATGTACGGCACGCACGCATGCACGTATGTGTGAACATGTATGCATGCATGTATGCATGTATGCATGCATGCATGGTATGCATGAGACTATGTATGCATATATGCATGTATGCATGTATGTATGTATGCATGTAGAATATGTATGTATGTATGCATGAATGCATGTATGTATGTATGTAGAATATGTATGTATGTATGTATGTATGTATGTAAATTAGTGTATGTAAGCAGTCTATAGCCTAAGACACAGTAATGCCTTTATGTTACCAAAGCTACCATGGGACGACTGCACAGTGACACACTTCAAAGGGAGGTGATGGGAGGAGGAGAAGGAGAGGGGTGATGGGAGGAGGAGAAGTACTGGAGGGGTGATGGTGGGAGGAGGGAGTAGAGGAGGGGTGATGTGAGGAGGAGTAGTACTGGAGGGGTGATGGTGGAGGAGGTGGTGAGGGGTGATGGTGGAGAGGGAGTAGACAGGAGGGTGATGGTGGGAGGAGGAGAAGGAAGGAGGAGGGTGGAGGAGGAGGAGCAGTGGTGAGGGTGATGGTGAGGCAGGTGATGAGGAGTAGCAATATGAGGGTGATGGTGATGGAGGAGTGATGAGTATGAAGTGATGGGAGGGAGGAGTACTGGGAGGTGATGGGAGGAGGAGTACTGAGGGGTGATGGGAGGAGGAGTACAGAGGAGGAGTACAGAGGTGATGGGAGGAGGAGTAGTACAGGAGGGGTGATGGTGGGAGGAGGGAGGAGGAGTAGTACAGGAGGGGTGATGGGAGGAGGAGTAACAGGAGGGGTGATGGTGGGAGGAGGAGTAGAAGGTGAGGGGTGATGGTGGAGGAGGAGTAGTACAGAGGGGTGATGGTGGGAGGAGGAGTAGACAGAGGGGTGATGGTGGAGAGGAGTAGTACTGAGGTGATGGTGAGGAGTGGACAAAGGAGGAGGATGGTGAGAGGACAGCACTGAGGGGAGATGATGGTGATGATGAGAGAGAGGAGCACAGGAGGGTGATGAGGACAGTACTGGAGGTGATGGAGGAGGGAGGAGGTGGGAGGGAGGGACAGAGGTGATGGGAGGGGATGGAGGAGGAGAAGGAGGAGGTGATGGTGAGGAGGGAGTACTGGAGGTGATGGGAGGAGAGTAGTACAGGAGGGGTGATGAGGAGTAGTACTGAGGTGGGAGGAGGAGAAGGGAGGTGATGGAGGAGGAGTAGTACAGGAGGTGATGGGAGGAGGAGAAGGAGGGGTGATAGGAGGAGGGGAGAAAGAGAGGTGGATGGGAGGAGGGAGTAGTACAGGAGGGGTGATGGTGGAGGAGGGAGTAGTACTGAGGGGTGATGGTGGAGGAGGGAGAAAATGAGGAGGGTGATGGTGGGAGGAGTGGAGAAAATGGTGATGGGATGGGTGATGACAGAGGGAGTGATGATGGAGTGATGGTGAGAGGAGGGAGAGTACAGGGAGGTGATGGAGGAGGAGGCAGGAGGTGATGAGGAGTACTGAGGGATGGGTGATGAGGAGAAGGAGGTGATGGGAGAGGAGAGTACTGGGAGGTGAAGAGGAGGAGAGACAGAGGGGTGATGGGAGGAGGAGGATACGAGGTGATGGGAGAAGTAGAGGTGACAGGAGGAGGAGAGTACGGGAGGGGTGATGGTGGGAGGAGGGAGTAGCAGAGGGGTGATGGTGGGAGGAGGAGTAGTACTGGAGGGGTGATGGTGGAGGAGAGTAGTACTGGAGGGTGGATGGTGGAGGAGGAGGAGGAAGGAGGGTGATGGAGATGATGGTGATGATGGTGATGGTGATGAGAGTATGAGGTGATGGACAGGAGGTGATGGTGGGAGGAGGAGAGGTGACAGAGGAGGAGGAGGAGGAGAGGTGAGGTGATGGGAGGGAGTACAGGAGGGGTGATGGAGGAGGGAGTAGGGCAGGAGGTGATGGAGAGGAGTAGTACAGAGGGATGGAGGAGGGAGAAAGGAGGATGATGGAGGAGGGTAGTACTGAGGGGTGATGGGAGGAGGGAGTAGGAGAGGGGTGAGGGGGAGGAGGGAGAAGGGAGGTGATGAGGAGTAGTACTGAGGGGTGATGGTGGGAGGAGGAGTAGCAGAGGGTGATGGTGGGAGGGAGTAGTACTGGAGGGGTGATGGTGGAGGAGGAGAAGTACAGGAGGGGTGACAGGAGGAGGAGCAGCACTGGATGATGATGAGAGCACAGAGGGGTGATGGAGGGGTAGTACGAGGTGATGGGAGGAGAGATGGTGATGGGAGGAGGGAGAAGAGGTGATGGAGGAGTACAGAGGTGATGGGAGGAGGTGATGGGAGGAGTAGTAACAGGAGGTGATGGGAGGGAGGAGGAGAATGGGAGGTGATGGGAGAGGAGTAGTACTGGGGGGTGATGGGAGGAGGAGAATGGGAGGGGTGAAGAGGAGGAGTCTGGAGGTGATGTGGAGGAGGGAGTAGCAGGGAGGGGTGATGGTGGAGGAGGAGAGCATGGTGAGGGGTGATGAGGAGGAGGAGAGCAGAGGGGTGATTGATGAGGCACAGGATGGGGTGATGATGAAGTACGGAAGATGGGTGAGGAGGAGTACTGAGGGGTGATGAGTAGAGGTGATGAGGAGTAGAGGGTGATGGAGGAGGAGTAGTAATGGGAGGGGTGATGGGAGGAGGAGGCACAGGAGGTGAGGAGGAGGTACAGGAGGGGTGATGGGAGGAGGAGAAATGGGAGGGGTGATGGTGGGAGGAGGTAGTACTGGAGGTGATGGGAGGAGGGAGTAGTACAGAGGGGTGATGGTGAGGAGGAGTAGTACAGGAGGTGATGGTGGAGGAGGAGAAGAGAGGTGATGGTGAGGAGTAGTACAGGAGGGGTGATGGTGGAGGGAGGGAGAAAATGAGGGTGATGGTGAGGAGGAGAAGTACGAGTGGGTGATGGTGATGAGGAGGAGGTGATGATGAGGAGTGGGTGATGGTGATGAGGAGTAGTACTGAGGTGATGGGACAGAGGTGATGGGTGGGAGGCACAGGAGGGTGATGGTGGAGGGAGGAGTACTGGAGGTGATGGGTGGAGGAGGAGAGCAGGAGGTGAGGAGGGGTGGGGATGGTGGAGAGGGAGTAGTACAGAGGTGATGGTGGAGGAGGGGTGGGTGGAGGAGGAGAGGTGAGGTGATGGGAGGAGGAGAAAGGGGAGGTGATGGGAGGAGGAGTAGTACAGGAGGTGATGGAGGAGGAGTAGTACAGGAGGGGTGATGGGAGGAGGGAGTAGTACTGGAGGGGTGGAAGGAGGAGGAGTAGTAAGGAGGGTGATGGAGGAGGAGAAGCACAGGAGGGGTGATGGTGGAGGAGGAGAAGAGGAGGGTGATGGTGAGGATGGATGAGCACAGGAGGTGATGGTGATGGAGATGAGGTGATGAGGAGAAGGAGGTGATGGGAGGGAGTAGTACAGAGGGGTGATGGGAGGAGGAGAAGTAGGAGGGTGATGGAGGAGGAGTAATGAGGTGATGGTGGAGGAGGAGTAGTACTGGGAGGGGTGATGGTGGAGGAGGAGAAATGGGAGGTGATGGGAGAAGACAGGAGGGGTGATGGGAGGAGGTGAGTGTGATGGGAGGAGGGAGTAGTACAGGAGGGTGGGATGGTGGAGGAGGGAGAAGACAGAGGGGGTGGAGGAGGAGAAGGATGAGGAGGGAAGGAGGAGGGTAGTACTGAGGGGGTGGATGGTGAGAGGAGGGAGTATGAGGTGAGTGGTGGGAGGTGATGGGAGGTGATGGGAGGATGAGGGGTGATGAGGAGGGAGTAGTATTGGTGGTGATGGGAGGAGGGAGTAGGAGGTGATGGAGGAGTGATGGGAGGAGGGTAGTAGTGAGGTGATGGGAGAGGTAGTAGTGGGAGGGGGATGGTGGAGGAGGGGTAGTGGTGAGGGGAGGAGGAGTAGTAGAGGTGGGGTGATGGTGAGGAGGAGTAGTATTGGGGTGATGGGAGGGGTATACGTTACTGTGGGTATACCTAATTGACTGTACAATAATTCATTCACTCACAATTTTATATTCCCTGAACATCCTAAGTTGGTTAAATAAATACCCGAGTCCCTAAGCGAGGATATAAAGGAAACGGAGGACTATGACATCCTGAAATAGAGAACGGACATCTAGACTGGGTGACTGAAACGTTCCACGTATTTTGTTGGCGCTGTAGCATAATATTGAATAATTATGTTGAATGGACTAATGCACAAACGTGACCATGACACTTGTACTGGGATTAGTAATATATATTATACATTCACAAATGCTTTATTGTGTTAGATTTAGAATCATCAGAAATAGAAATTAATAAATACTGTACAAGTAAATGTGAGCAAAATATGAAGCGTATTATTTTTCTCAATGATGTACGTTCTATTATATTCGAAATATTGGCTCTAAATTTGATAATGACTGTGCAGTAAATGGTATAATTTTCTAATAATGAGTATGATGAAGGGTGGTGGTAGTATCTTGAACTAGTACAGGTATGAAAGAATGTTGAAGTCTACAGTAAAAGGGTTTCCCAGGTAAGCCTACAGATCATAATATAAGTAAAGATCATTAGAAAAAAGTAATTACTGAAAGTGAATTTGTAGGAATGATGACGGATGTTATAAAAACAATCACCTTTACATGAGAATGCAAACAAACACTAAAAATTCGTCTTTTGCAAAGAAATGATTGCAGGTTGACTATTTAAAAAGGACAAGATGTTCACTTACATTAGCAGGACTATTTGAAATGATACTCAAACAAAGTTCATATCAACACCATGTAGTGATCAAATGTACGATTACGGGGTAACATAACGCAGATTCTGACCAGAACAAAACCTAGGTGGTTAACAACAGCTTTTTCCTCGGTGTTCACAAGAGGATGCGAACAATCTTCCCATTGTGTCCCGTTTTAGAATCGAAATTCCAAGCTTATGGTAAAGAATTTTAAAAATGACCTGATTATTTTTATATTAGTATGGATAATAGTATTTGTTTCATTATGTAAACTATGTAGAATGTATTTTTTATTTTTGTACAGTTATGAAAGACTATTAGAAGCAGGTGAAGTATAAGGAGAATTAGAAATTATGTGTTGATGAAACAAGTATTGGAACATTTTGTTGGCGATGTGACGCTTCTGTAGCTAGGTTGAAGAGAATAAGAGGTCAAGCTTGTGTGGTGCATATTTATCTATTGGTATCTGAGCAATCATGGATAATTGTGGAGTACTAAAGTGTAATATGTTCATTATAGTCTAAAGATTATCGTAGTAGTGAGAGAGCTTTGTATTTGGTGGAGGTAACATTATTTGAGTGAATTGATTTGTGGCCTTCTTGTATGTGTATGGATGGAGAGCACACATTCATTATATTTTGTTGTTAAATATATTTTGTTGTATTGTTTAAAGCTGTGCTTTGATTAAACCAGTTTTAATGGGAACAGTGGTATTAAAATAAACACCTGTCAGAGATTGTTAGGCCAGAAATAAGGTACGGGTCTGTGTTTAACATTTAATCTCTGTTAACAGAAGCTGTTATTTCACAGTCTCCTCTGATATATTGGGGCCTATGGGCTGACTATGTATCCTCTAGTGAGTCCTAGAAGAGGGTGTGAAGGTTGTAACAATAAACATCTCAAAAGGCACTACTCAGTCGGGTGTCCTGTACCTGAGCTGGCGGACGTTCGCCCCACAAGGTCACAGCTCAAGGTTGAAGAAGCCGCAAGTCCAGAAAACTGAGGGAACATTTCCGGAATGAGAATTGGAAGTCTTTGAACAATCTGCCAGAGAGCGTTGTGACGGTAGGAGTGTGAGCTCTTTCAAGACCAGACTTGCAGGCACTGGAGCAAGTTAAGGTACATTCAGGAGCCGGTGCATGCCCAGTACTTTGCCAACAGTGCGTAAAAGAGACGTGGCCGATCGCCCAGCGGCTAACGAGCCGATCAGTGGTGAAGAGGATAAAAGTAAAAAAAATACAGTAAAATAGACAACTGGACACAGGCAAACACAGGGATAAGAGTGAGATCTCTGGTAGGCGTTCATGAGGGTATTATATAACAGAGGTCACACAGTCGGGATTTCACAAATTCACAAACAGCTTGTCCGTCTTGGATACTGTTCTATAACAAGTTGCGTTGTTAAGGGTCTACATTCATTGCTTAAGTCTGGTGTTTATATCTAATTAATAACTAAGCTCTCACTGGTTTACATCAAATTAGTTACAAAGCACTGTTTTAAACGTTCACTTACATAGGCACTAATTTCAACTCAAAGACATTCAATGGCGGTAAGAGTACGTACTCCAATTTGTAGGCCAGATTCGTTGGGGCTCAGACCTGCTCACTTTACACAACATATACGTCTAAATAATCTTGAATGCCTCAGAGTCTGTTGGTTCAGTATGAATATGTTGGGCTCAGAAACTGAAAAGCAACCACAACGCGTTTTCAAAATAACCAGAAAGCGAAATTTTGCGTTAGCATTTTTACCCTAACCTAACCTAACCCAAACTAACCTAACCTAACCTAACCTTACCAATAGCAAAATTTAGCTTCTGGTTATTTTCCAAACAACCACAACGCGTAGTGGTCGCTTTTCGATTTTTTTAGCCCAATATATTTATATTGCCCAATATATTTATATTTAGCCCAATATATTTACTGTATATCTTAATGCTAAACATACAGGGTTTTATATAAATCGTATGTTATAGCTAACAGACACAACGTCATCATAAGTCGTTTTCTCTGGTACGAGTATAGTATAGGAGATAAGGTTTGCACGGATAACTCACGAAAAACTATATTATCTGGGTGATTTAGTGTAATATGAAAGAGTGTGGCCCACACTCACGCTCTAATTCTATCAAATTAGGGATTCTATTCTTCTCTCTAAATAGGTATGCCATTTCCAATATACAAATTGGGTTGTTATTTATCTATCCAAACAGGTGGCACTATTTTCCTATCTGTAGTATCTGTAGTTAATTATACTCTACGACCCTTCACCTAATGCACACCTAGATGACCGGTGCAAAAATCCTCCACTCAGAAATAAAGTCATCTTCATTTTTCTCTCATATATTCTCTCATTTGTCCTCCACATTACGGTACCTCTGCCTTCCTCTACATTTTGCCCGACATCATCATCAACATTTTTCTTCTACTTTTTACTTTTATCCCCCTTGCCACTGATCGGCTCGTTAGCCGCTTGGGCGATCGGTTACGTCTCTGTTACGCACTGTTGGAAAGTACTGGGCATGAATTGGCTCCTGAATGTATCTGAACCTGCTCCAGTGTTAGTCAAGTCTGGCCTTAAATTAACTCACACTCGGTGCCGTCACAACACTCTCTGGCAGGTTGTTCCAAGAGTTCACAATTCTCACTACGAAAAAGTTTGATTTATAGTTTCTGGACTTGCGGCTTCTTCAACTTTGGGCTGTGACCCTTGTGGGACGAGCGTCTGCCAGCTTCAGGGATTGTCACCCGACTGAGTAGTTCACTGTGAGATGTTTATTCTTTTTTATTTTATCCTCTTCACCACTGATCAGCTCGTTAGCCGCTTGGGCGATCGGCCACGTCTCTTTTACGCACTGTTGGCAAGTACTGGGCATGCACCGGCTCCTGAATGTACCTAACTTACTCCAGTGTCGGTCAAGTCTGGTCTTGAAAGAGCTCACACTCGGTGCCGTCACAACACTTTCTGGTAGATTGTTCCAAGAGTTCACAACTCTCACTCCGAAAAAGTTTGCCCTCACAGTTTCCTGGAATTGCGGCTTCTTCAATCTTGAGCTGTGACCCCTTATGGGGCGAGCGTCCGCCAGCTCCAAGTAAGGACACTCGATAAGTAGTGCCCCTTGAGATGCTTATACACCTCAATTAGGTCGCCCCTTGCCCGTCTGTAGTATAAGTTAGGCAAGTTCAGGCGCTCCATTCTCTCAGGGTAGTTGAGGTGCCGAAGTGCAGGCACTAGTCTGGAGGCCCTCCTTTGAGCATTTTCAACCAACTGACAGTCCCGAGCATATCTCGGGGACCAGACGGGGTGACAGTACTCCAGATGGGGAAGCACTTCACTCTTGACGATCGTTACGAGGGACGGACAGTCTAGATATCTGAACGACCTTCTTGTAAGAACTACTTGTTTAGTTGCTCGATTCAACTTTTTCTTACAATGGCCCGAGAACTTTAGCTCATTGTCGACATACACACCCAGGTCCTCTTCGCATTCAGTCTCTATTAATGCAGCTTCTTCGTCCCGTTGGGACATATGATACTCCTTCTTGCCGTTGGTACGACCCAGGTTATGACCTTTGATAAGTGATTTATCTAACTAACTTTAACTTGCCAATTCCTCACTTCATTCATTCTCTTTTCCTCGGTATTATTCATTTCCTTTTCTACAGTGATGTACAAGAGGAGGAAGGCGAACATTAAATTCCATACATTAAGATAAATTCATCATACACAAACATTGGGCACATTAGGTCATCTGAAGATTAGACACCCCCAGCTTATTTTACCTGAAGATCAACCCCCCAATGCTATTTGTGGGGGTCAGGTTAGGTTAGCATTAGAGTAGTTAATTATAACCCAAATACTCAGGCATGGGGCAATTAAATAACTTAGCTTAACTAGTTAACTTTTGAAATAACAGTTTAACTTAACTTAATCGAAATTTGGGCAAATTAATTGATTAACTTCGACTGATTATCAATTAACTCCCTTGAGAAAATGAAAACTAATCATATAGAACTCACAAGACCTTGCGGCCAATGAGTATCCATACTGTTGACTTTCCTGAACAGTACACGAAACGTTCGTAGCCAGACTGGAGAGGGAGCGGCCGCCCTGCCTGCTGCCTCGCAGTTAATCAGTTGTAGTTGCAGTGTCCATGTGATAAACACGCTCAAAAGGCGAGGTGTATATTATACAACTTTTTTGCAAGTTGAAAAGGCTTGAAAGTTGAAACATGAGACAAACATTTTCGTATACACATTATGGTAATGAACATAATGAGGTTATCTTGGTGTTTGTGGTAAAAAGTTACAATTGTTATGAACGGTGTTGTGGTAATGTGGTAAACCATAATTTGAGTATCTGACTTGAACTTGGCAGTTAGCATTGAAAAAGTTTGAGTTTAAACTTTCAGTGATTATTATTTATTTGGTATGCAGAATTAATATCTTATCATGATATAATTTTTCAAGTAAGAAAGTCTAACTTGGTTTTGCATACTGCAATAAAAAAAATGTTTACATGTGAAAAACTGTTTGAGTAAAAATTAAAAAAGTTAAGAATTTATAATTATTTTATCTCAAGACTTATTCATACCAAGGAAGTAGTGTGCCAGACTGCCTCATTATTCAGCTATTCAAACTACAGTATTCATTGACTCTTCTGGAAAACATTTACAGGATATTAAGTTATTTAATCCACATGAAATCCCCAAAGCAAATTTCACACAGACTGGTTAACTTAACTTAATCGAAAAAATCTTAACTTAATTGGTTAATGTTAAAAAAAATCAGGTTAACTTAACTGGAAAAAATGAAAATTAACTTAACTAGTTAAATTGAAACTTAACCGCCCCATGCCTGCAAATAATACTCTACAAGTATTACATGACAGTAATTCTCTTGTATTCTCAGTTTGTGTTAAAACAAACAATATAGTGTAGTATCATGGGAGTAGACTGTGTTACGAGTTTATGTTCCTGAGCTAGACACCTTACCCCACAGACTCAAACGGGTTGTTCATTTAAATTTATGATCATGTTAAGTATATTGCTGCTGAAGTATTCAGCATTACTCAGGTATTATATATTACTATAGGAGAGGAGTAGTAAAGACGATGTTGGAATGTACAATATATTGACAAGAAACACCAACAACCAACAATACTCAAACATTAACAATCGCTACACTCATAGTGACATAAATATCCCACAATACACTAACAATTTCCACAATCTTACCATATACAAAGGCACATAAATATTACACTTACATTATATTCTAAGCCAGAGTAACACAATTTTCTATCAACTACTACCGGTTCCACCGACCACCGAACAGCGCCCACCAGCTCCATATAGATGGATATGATTCAAGAAACTTGCAAGAGGGGTGTGGTTATCTATGCTAGGCAAGACCTTAGAGCCAGCCAGGCGAGGGTACAGGGAGAGGATGTTTTTGAAGAATTAAAGTGGTGTAAAATTAAACTAAAGGGGAGAGACTTACTCATTGTCGGCTGTATCTACAGATCCCCAAACTGTAGCTTATTTAACCAGAGGAACTTAAGAGCCCTAATTGAGAAAGCAACGGCGCTCAACCCCAGCCCCAAGCCACCTCCATGTCATGGGGGACTTTAACTATGGCGACATCGACTGGAGAAATGAATCCACACAAATTGACCTAAATAACTCCGCTACTCTTTTTGTAGAAACTCCGAGAGACAATTTTCTATTTCAACATGTTAAAGATCAGACTCACGACAGGGGGGAGCAAACACCCAAACCGCTGGACCTCATCATAACTAACGGGAAGGGTATGGTGGCCAAGCTGGAACACCTACTGTAGCCCCCTTTGGCACCACTCACCAAGTAAGGGTGTCCTTCAGATTTAGCTGTTATTTGATTCATGACAAAACCAGGCCAAAGTTCATATATTACAAAGAAAATTACGACGGGATGAGGGGGGGGGGTTATTCACTGGCCTGACTCACTGCGATACAAGAACTCAGACACTACGCTGAATATCATAGGCAGAAAAGTTAACCATATGATCAATATAATTATATACCCAAGACCAAATCTAGTGCATCCAGGAATACAAGGAGACCATTACACATGAACCATGCAGCGGTTGACAAAGTTAAGAAAAAAAACTCAGGATTTCGAGACGTAGGTTGGGACAAATGATGACCTGGACAGGAAGATGTATGCCAGATCCAGGAACCAAGCAAAATCGAGTGTAGAAGGGCTGAAAAAGAGTTCCAGAGGCAGATTGCAAGCGAGGTCATGTCAAACCCAAAGGCTTTTTACCGCTAGGCAAAGTTGAAATTAAAAATGCTAGTAGGCATATCGTATCTGAGGCTAGAAGAGGGTAGTTATGCAGATTCTGACCAGGACAAGGCGGAGGCGTTGAACAAATCCATTTCCTCGGTGTTCACAAGAGAGGATGCGAACAATCTTCCTGCGTTTGAGGAAAGGCGGTTTGACACAGCGCTGACCCACATAGTGTTCACAGAAGAGGTCATAAGAAATAAATTGTCAAAGTTAAAGATTCATAAGAGTCCCGTCCCTGATATGGTGCACCTCAGCGTTTAAAGAGAACTGTACAACGAGTTTGCGGAGCCCCTTAAGATCCTGTTCTGCAAATGCCTGGATGAGCAAAATCCCCGACGACTGGAAAATGGCTTATGTGAGCACACACTGGAAAGATATAAAAAATTTCAACATCCTCTCTCACTGCATCACATTAAACATTTACATTATTTATGTTACTCATTGATACCTCAGTAGTGTCATTCCCATCACAAGTTAGAGGATCTTCCACCATCTTAGGTTCCGGACCCACACAGTATCCTGCTAGATCATTACCCAATAACATAGCCACTCCGTCAACCAGTAATTCATCCGTCACCCCAACCTTAACTTTACCATTTACCGACCATGTCACTACATGTATCGGTATGGTCAATTTTGAGCCTAACACTTTCACCTCATCACCTGAACGAGACTGCGCCGTCCACTCCAGTGATTTCTCGAGGGCTATACTCTGGTTTGCCCCAGTGTCTCTTAATACTGTTATTTTCCTCTTGGATCTTTCTTCTACGGAGATTTTCCCTTTAGCTATAAATGCTTCAAAGTCTCTAGCAGGTTTCTTAACCTCACAGTGTCTGGCACCTGTCACATCTTTGTGAAAACTCCTAGATTTTTCCCAAGACACGGTTAACTCTGCAGTTCACTGGCGGTCTCCCTTGCTGACCTACAATATTATTTCCATGTTGTGATTTATAGAAATTACCTTGTGACTGCCCTTGAAGATTCCCAGTCATATTTTTGCCTGACCACTGACTGCTCTGTTCCCCAAAGTTACCTGACCCTTGATTGCGCCATTTAGTACCTGGCGACATGTGGTTCTGCTGACCCTTCCCATGATACTGAGTCCTGAACTGCCTATCTCCACCTTGTTTGTGTGAGATATCCTTTCTGTACATTTTGTAAGCCACTGCTAGCTGCTCCGCTAACCGCGCCGCCTCCATCAAGTCCTAATCTGTTCCATATTTATTTCATATGTCACATCAGGGTGTACCAAATTCTTAAGCTGATCTAACATAATCAGCTGTCTCAAATCCCCCAGAGTTCTCACCTCCTCTGCCTTGCACCATCTATCAAATTTCATTCTACATTCCCGACCTAACTCCAAGTAAGTCTGATTTTGCAATTTCTTGATATCCCCGAGCCTTGCCCTATACACTTCTGGAACTATCTGAACAGTGTTTAACACAGCTTCTTTCACAGCCTCATAATCAACAGACTCTTGTCATATCTAAACAAGCATAAACCTCTCTTGCTTTTCCTATGAACCGAGTCTGAACCAGAAGAGCCCAATAATTTTCATCCTAATTCTTTAATTTTGCTATTTTCTCAAATTGCACAAAGAAATATTCTGCTTCCTCTTCGATAAACTCTGGTAACTGGCTAACTCTATGATCTTTTTCTCTGTTTACAAGTCTTACACCCTTCTCTGTCTCTACTTCTAATTCTTTCAGTCTTATCTCTTTCTCGGCTTGGATTCTCTCCTTCTCTGCCTCTGCTTGTATTCTCTTATACTTAAATTCTAACCTTAACCTTTACAATGCCTACTTTTCACTCGTTTGCATCCTACTATCATGGTTAGCCAACCCCTTAGTTCCTTCCACAATCTCTTTTAACACTCCCAGAGAGACTAATTCTCCCACCAACTCTGTCTGCATGTCACGCTTATTACTAAATTTTAAAGAAATTCTATATAATGATGCTAATTCATATAATTCTTTTTTATTACATTGATAGTGATGGTGTACATCCTGGCTTTCAGAGAAATTCTTTACATTTACACTTTCTGCCATTTTGCTGTTTACTTGAATACAAACATAGCCTGATCACACAATGTTACTGGTTAAGAAACTTTGTAATACATTGCGCACAAAAACTGTCGCTATTCACTTACTTGCCGTGTCACTCTCTCAGTCCTCAGTCGTACACCGTACAGTAAACCTCACTGCAGATTATAATGGTAAAAACTCACTCTTGGATGTGTCACAATTTCAACAATTTCATGGCCACTACTGAATAACCCCCCTCTTTCAGCAGTGCTCCAACTCCGAGGCCCATTAATCAGACTCATATTCTGAAATATCGGCTTTGGTTAACAGACCAGAATCATGTAGACAATCCCTTGTTACCTCTAGCTGACAGTTGAAGATGACATTTAATATAATTACACTGTGAGAATGCATCCAAGGAATCTATTCATTACACTGTGCAAATTGAGTCAGGACTTAGAAATACTAATTCCTTTACAGATAAAGAAATGGATATAGCTTATAGAAAGGAAATTAGTTGGGCTTAGAAAAAAGTCATTTTTATTTACAGTTCACCAGCCTTACACAACCAGACGTGACATGCACCTCGGTTACTGAGACAAATTGCAAGCACTATTATTATCTCTGTATATAGTCGGTGCCTCGAGTATCATGTTTAAATTTGATGTTGTGAAAACTGATGAAAAATGTTTGTTCAGATTATTGCTCATTTCCCCATCGTTATCCGTTAGCTCGCCGGTATCTGACTGTATTGGTCCAATTTTGTCTCGTGTTTTATTTTGGAAGAATCCCTTGGGGTTTGACTTCTCCTCCCTTGCTACCTTCAGTTCATTATTCCTCTTTGCTTTCCTTATCTCGGTCTTAACCCTACCGGCCAATACCTAATAATAATCTCGGAGGTAAACTTCACCACGATTTATTCTCCTACCTATAGCCTTCCTTTGTCCAATAATATTCTTTAAATAATTATTTATCCATTTAGGGTCATTTTTATTTGATCTGAGTTTTCTGTATGGTATGTGAGCATTCTGCCTTTGCTCATTAAGTGCCTAACTCATTATTTAATTTCTTATGGAACTCGTTAACCTTATACCTCGTGATCAGGTCTCCCTCAGCTGTCATATTTTGTAAGGTTATTGTTGACAGGTCACCAGTTAAAGTGAGGTTTCCCTCTGTGGGTACACTGTGTGAGGCCACATTATTTACCACCTCACTTGACGTCATGCAGTTCACTCCCAAACGTAATACTCATGCTCTCAGCTGCTTTTTCAACATATTAAATTTTGCCCTTCTGAAATCTGGGACTTTAATGGAATTTTCTTTGCGACTGACATTAAGTTCTACTTTGAATATCACTTCTTTGTGATCCTTGTTAGTTAGTTTGTTCCCTACATCAACATTACTAATGAGGTTTTCTCTGACAGAATAATATCTAGCATATTATTACCCCGGGTGGGTTCGGCTATATGTTGACTTAGGAAACAGTTCTGAATTGTTTCAAGAAAATTCTCTGTTTCTGAGTTACCCGTAAAGTGAATCAAATCTGTTTTACTAAAGTTAAAGTCGCCTACTGTGCAGACTTTGCTATACCTGGAAGCCCTGTGTATTTCAGCCCATCTAAGTTGTTCACTAACCCTATCAAGACTAGGAGGTCTAAATATTACTCCTATGATTAATTTTTCCCTACCACCGGTTAATTCTATCCAAGTTGTTTCTGTGTGCAGTTCAGTTTTTATTTCCTTATTGATTTCACACATCAAATTATTCCTGATATAGATTACTACTCACCTCCTTTCCTAATCTGCTTATCGGTATGGAATAATTTGTAACCTTTAATTTGGTATTCAATAGGTAACTCTCACGAGTCTCCGTTTATTCACGTTTCGGTAAATGTTATCCTATCGATTTTTTTTAGTACATACCAGCGCCTTAATTTCATTAATTTTATTTCTCATTTCTCATACTGCTACATTTAAATTAGTCATAATCTGAGTCCTCTCACTGTCGTATTTAAGATTTAACTCTCTACCTAAATTAGATTATTCCCAGCACGAATTCTCTGTAACCTTTCATTTTGTTTAGCTATGCCCACTCTAGTCTCCTCGACTCCCGTGTTCACATGTGTTCCCAAAGCAGTTTAATGACCTCGGCATCTTTTGAACTGCCCTCTCGAGAGAGCCAACCAGGGTTGCCACCTGATCCCTGGACAAATGTACCCCATCCCTAGCATAAAGGTCCCTTCTGCTGTAGAAGTTGTCCCAGTTGCCATCCAATGGAACTGATATTGACATGCAATATCTGTCAAGACGGCCGTTGACACCAACTGTCTCTGACAACCATTCATTGCCAACTCTCCTTCCAGGCAGGACACTACCTTTGATAGGGATCCCTCCCTTCTCCCTAATACGTACTATAGCTGTCTTGAACTTATCAAGGAGCTCCTCACTCCTACACCGGCCAATATCATTGCTTCCTGCACTGAGGCAGATAATGGGTTTGTACCCATTACCAGACATGATATTGTCCATCCTGTCTACTATATCACCCACCCCAGCTCCTGGTTAACATATTTTCATCCTATTTCTGTCTTTTCTACAGAATGCTCGATCTAGGATCCCCAACAATTAAGGTTTTCGTATCATCCTTGTCAGCCTTGTCCTTGACTATGTTACCGTCCATATCATCTACTAATGAATTAAATAAGTTAGTACACTTAGCTGTTGTCGTTTCCTTGATGTCTTTTTTCACTGCCAGTTTGGTCGTTCCTCTCTTCACTACCCTCCACTGACCTATGTCGTCGTCAGACACAGACTCTTCCCGTCTCGTATCTTCCTCCTTCATTTCCCCAATCACTTCCTTCAACCTCAAGTTTTCGTCCTTGGCCTTCTCTAGCTCAGCCTTCAGAGAGGCACAGAGCTGCTCACAACTAACACTAGCGTAGGATACCTGTACAAATGACGTAAGTGGTACAGTCGCACACAAGTATTCATACACACTATGGTTCTTGTGTGGGTTAAATTATCTGGTAACACTTTCCTGTAGAAGATGTGAATTACACGAAAGCGCTTGGGAACTTCGTGTTTTCTTCTTTCCTTGTGGTTATCAGCATATACCTAGATTACGCGCACACTATATATATATATATATATATATATATATATATATATATATATATATATATATATATATATGTTATGAATACAAGTAGTTGCCTGCTGGTACTGCAGTTGTCTTACTCTGCCCTCCCCCGCCCTTCTCTCCTCCACCCCCCAACCCATTTAGTGTTACGAGTGATTGAATAGATGTTTGTGGCACTGGATGGTTAATAAAAACTAAAGGCAGAATTTGGTAGTCATGTGCAGTACTTTTATTGCTACACAGTCAAACTCCATCACAGCCAAGAGTACTAGTTCTTTTTCGACCGCAAATTCTACTAAAATCTCGGTCAAATGCCGACATAGTCACAGCTACTTGAATTTATGCAATATTCCATTCAACAAAACTTTAATTACCGACAGATTCAAATACTATATCCTTTTTTCTTCAAACTATAAACAATGGAACTTGGATAAAAACAAAATCTAAAGCTATTAAAATAACCAAGACTAATACCCATATTGGGAAACCTATGGGAAAGATTTTACATTATTGGTCAACATTAACATTTTATTAAATATTCTAATATAGTAATTATATAATGATGATTATGGTTGTCGTTTATTGTCTAATATAGACCCAGTTTGGCAGCTTCTAGAACTTCGAGTCTCTGGTATAGGGAAACCACCTAATATCCACCGTGGTGGGGTCCAAACTCTTACAAATTCTGTAACTTTATAATGGAGCGTTTGTTTGGCTGATGAGAATATGACAAGTCAATGATTATATAGATGCATGTGTCTGTTAGTTTGTGTTCTGGTCGGTGTGGGATAACTTATGGTGAGAATGTAGGAAGTAGTTACACACCTAACCTGCCTGACCTATCATTACTTTATATAGGCTATTTGAAAGTTAGAATATTTTCCTCGCCAAAAATGTGACTATTTTTAACTTTTTTCCTTGTGATTTTTTCCGAGCCAAAAGTGTGACTTTATTCCGTGAATCTTTTACCGGACAAGAGTGGTGCTGCACTGTACTCAGCTTTGACACGACACACACTCACACACACACATCCGTTGTCTCGTACTTCTAAGAATAGTTAGATAAATATATCACTTGAGTGTAGGATTTAAAATGTGAAATCATAGCGAAGGTCATGACGTGATGTTTAAATCGTGTTGTTTCTTCTTACAGTTGAGATAATATGTTTTACTTCTTGGTAAATTACAGCTTAGAACCAACTGTTGTCATGTACCTCAACAACAGGTATGCACTAGCTGAATGACGGAATCTGATGGGCTGATTCACACAGTAAAGACGCGAAGAAAATAGTGTAGGTGTAGATTTTATTTTTATTTCAGGCATTATGAAATAAAAATTAGATCTTGTGCTCGTTTATAAGTATTTTAAATAATCAATAAAAAACAACAGAATATTTACATGTATTGTAATTGAATATGAGGGATAAAAAAAAATTATGTTAAAGAACCAGACAGATATCCAGGTACTCTAGCAGATCTATTCTATAATTTCATATAATATATATCTTCTTTGTAAGGATTATGGTGTCTGTAGTATTATCTAATCAATATTTTTATACTTACAGCCAAAAGAACACATTTATTATCTATCACAAGGTTTAATATTATCCATCATTCAGAGCTGTGTAGGTATAATGTTTTATATTCCATGCCTGATATTATGGTTTACCCTGTCGAAAAAATACCGCATTTATTAGCCATTACTAAATACAGCATTAATGTTTTTAATTGTGTTCTCAAACAACCCCGACAAATGTTTTTATTTTATTTAACCCATTATTTTTTGTTTTTATATTCCATAACAATAATAGAGATATATTTAGGTGTCATTAAATTTAACCCAGTGTATATATTATAATAATTGAGAAGTTAAACAAAAATAATTTTCATAATGGTAAGCAAGAAATTGTTTGCCTCCGTCTGGGTCAGTTTAATGTCACGAGTAAACATTTCCTTGTTAAAATTAGACCAGGAAAGCCTCGCATGCTCCATTTTGGTCTGATTATTGCGTGTAACGTTGGCGAAGCAGGATTTCGTAAAAGGTTAGGTGGCCAACAGAGAATACCTCTTTCCTTATGACTTATATGTGTGTGTGTGTGTGTGTGTGTGTGTGTGTGTACGCTGTTCATGTACGATGGGTAATAATGAGTGTTATGGATGTTAGTGTTGTGACAGTGGAGGCTTAAGGTTCTAAAGTTATCACTTATATTTCCCCTCCCTCCACTCACCTCCCTCCCCATTTCCCTCTCTCCGCTTCCTCTTTTCTCTCCCTCTTTTTCTCCCTTTACCCTCCTGTCCCTCTATTCTTTCCTCTCTCCCTCCTGTCCCCCCATCAATTTCTCTCTCCCTCGTGTCCTTCCATCCCTTCCTCTCCCCCTTCTGCCCACCCATACTGCCACTCCCTCCAACTTCGCCACTTGTAGCACTAACGCGGAGAATAAGCTAAATAAAGATCAGGCCGAGAAAGATTATATATAGAACTTTAGTCCAACAGTGAGTGGCCGAGACGTGCGTGAGAAAGAAAGCGTGCAGGAGACAGAAGACAGCTGGGTTAAAAGTCGCGTTTACTGGGCGTTGGGCGTTGTGATGAGCGGTTCTGCCTCACGCCACCTGGTCCCTGGTCCCGGGGCCCCCCACTGTCGCTGTCCCCGTCTCCACCTGCACGGGACAACACAGGAGAGACCTTCTCACTCATGAGCGGAGTCCCTCAGGGCAGCGTCCTCTTTCCCACTCTATATATCATCTACACAAGTGACACTCCGCCTCCTACTAGAATAAGAAACGAAGATATTATGTATGCATATGACATCACTCAGATAACAAGGTATCGAAGAAAATCACGAGCACTACAGGTCGACAACACTAGACAGGAAATTGAAAGGGTAAATAATTACGAAAAAAATGGAAAACTAAACCAGTCTCCCGCAATTCACAGTGATGCCCTTATGCAGAAGGAAGACCCTTCCATTTCTAACCAATAATCTCCAGATAGAATACAATAGCAGAGGCACCCTCCTGGGCCTGCATATATCCACGATAGGTTACTCTCATCATGTCCACACCAGGAAGGCAAAAGGCAATAAGAGAACTGAGAAAACTATACCGCTTTAACGCGCTTCCTGAGAAAATAAAACTACGCCTGGTGACATCACTTATCATACCGGTATTAACTTACCCAGCAGTACCGCTTCATACTATGAGCACCACCCAATTATTAAAATTACAGGTGGTCCAAAATGAATCCCTGAGATTCGTCATAGGTGAAAGATACCCCTTCACCAGAACCACAGCCGAGATACATAGAGACCTGAGACTAAAACCCATCAACCAGCAGCTACACACCCTGGCCAGCAGAGTCTGGCAAAAAATAAAACGTTCAGAACAAGAACTCATTCCAAAACTCCCACCAGACAACGACAACAACCGTACATGGTTCCCAAAAAGTTACCAAACCTCATAAAGTCCATTACCACCCCCGATCTATACGGCTAGGCAATAGACAACCTCCCTAGACCAGCATCCGCCAGTAAGGTAGGCGGAACATGAAATAGGGCCCTCAAAACACCCATAAATAGGATAGGGTAGGCTGTCTAGTGCCTGTGTCGACAGACAATAGCTAACCCATGACACAACCCTAACACACTATTAGCTTAGCTAGGCGGTCAGCCCGCCCTCTCCTGCCCCCTCCCCCAAATTTTCAATTTCCGAATTATAACTTCCTTCCTCCACCTCTAATCCTTTTTTCACCTCTTCTTTCTCTACAAAAAAAGGTCAACAGTAGCCTAATAAAAGAGGGAGGATAAGGTGACGGGGGGGCGGGGGGGGGGAGTCAAGGAATATATCTTAATTATTAACATTTGCGTCCACGGCTTATTTCACCTGATGATTGAAACACTTTAAACTTATCCAATCAAACTT
This sequence comes from Homarus americanus, assembly GCF_018991925.1. Lineage (NCBI taxonomy): Eukaryota > Metazoa > Arthropoda > Malacostraca > Decapoda > Nephropidae > Homarus > Homarus americanus. The sequence goes on from NW_024713129.1 coordinate 22,694,985, forward strand.
TATCTAACCAAACAAAACTTCACCTAACCTAACGCTAACTTAACCTAATGTAACCTGACGTAACTAAATCAAACCTAACCTGTTCTAACATAACACTAACTAAACTTAAACAAACCTAATCTAACCTGAACAAACCAAACAAAACTTAACCGATCCTAAAGCAAATTTTATATAGCCTAACCAAATTTAACTTAATCTAACTTGATGTAATCTAACTAAACCTAATCTAACCTGATCTAAACAAATCAACTTAATCTAACCTAACCCTAACCATTTTACTCAAACGTACCCAGACAACCTAACCTAACCAAACAACCTAAAGCTAACTTAACCTGATCACACAACCTAACCTCACATAATTAGACTTAACTGAACCAAATCTAAGCTAACGTAACACTGATCTAATCTAAGCTAACTTAACCTAGCCTAACAACGTAACCCTGACCTAATCTAAGCTAAGCTAACCTAACCTAATCCCTCCCCAGGTAATGATTATATTTTGTCATGACATAAATGAGTCACCTAACCATTTCTTTTCAGTGATATTGTCGGCTGGATGTTTGTGTCCTGAAGGCTTAGTCTTCAGTGTGCTTTATTCACTCTAACGGGCACTCAGGTATAAAGAACCTATTTTAATATCCATCTCATATTAAGTAGCGTATAAGATGAACACTTCACATTGTATGACGAGAGTTACCGAACACGTTCACGATACATGTGCAGATGGCGGTACTCCTTAGGCAAGGCTGTGTACCTACTCGTGTTGGAATGTTGGTTGACCTGCATTGTGCTGAAGGTCTAACAGAACATTTTTATGGCAGCGTGTCCTGTGAATGGCATTAATCCTGCCTGTACGAGGTCTGCTGAGGGGATTACACGGTTGTTATTATCTGTGAGCCAGTTCACGTGAGCCACACTTAACATTGTCCTTCACCGTAAACATAATGTTACCTGGACACGCGTGTGATGGAAAGATCAAAAGCAGATATTTATATGGTAGATAGATAGTAAAAAAAACATGTATATATATCTTCAGTTGCTCTGAAGATCTCTTGAATAAAAGCAGCTTAGGTGCTCATTGTTTCCTTTCCATCATATTTTATCAAATTTATCTTATCCACGTTTTCATTGTGGATATCTATATCTATATATATATATATTTCATATCTATATATATATCTATCTATATATCTCTATATATATCTATATATATCTCTATATATATCTATATATATATATATATATTATATATGTTTACAGTCTCTCTTAATTTACTTTAATATCCAGGTTCTAGGCGTAACCAAACAAAAAAAGTGAAGTAAATTAAAAGGGAAAAAAAATAAAGTAAACCTTTAAGAACTTAATTAGTTAAATATTAACACAATAAAGAGCCTTGTAGGCTGTCACAACAAATTGATTCACTATCGAAACTTTTAAGACACAAATGATACTAAAACATCGAAACATCTAAAAGACTAAAAATAAAACACCGGATTACGTTAACACTGCATAAACATATAAAAACTAACACTGAAATTAACTAACGTGAAACAACACTGAATTACTTAAATGTAACGAAGCAAATACTGATGGACATAAATAGAGACATAAATAGGTACTCACATAGATATACCACATTGGTGGCGACAGGAACAACACAAATAAATTAAGTATAAGTAACAGGTGACGAGTGTCACTCAAAGGATGTGGACTGTATGACAAGAGGACTGAACTAACTCTGTCAGTTGGTGGGCCTCTATATATAAGGTCGGCTCCCGCCACGCGACCCGCCGGTGGGTCGTTTAACGATGCAGATGGTCGTTAGAGAACAAAGAATACTTGTTACAATACTAAATAAAGAAATAAGATGGGCTTGAAAAAATAATAACAGTTAAAACCTTAACAGCACAGGGTTAAGGTGGCTAGATTATATAATAGTAAATATAACACATCATTACAGGAATAATATGGAACATGGAAGCATGTTATATAAAAAAAAATAGAAAAATACGACACGGTCGTAACAATATATATATATATATATAGCATGATGGTGGGGGCCTTCTCCTACTACCGTGTACTGTACATTATATAGTGTGTATGTTAATTATAGTCATATGAAAATACTATACAGTATTTGTAATACACGAGCCTAAAATCTTTGCTATGCGTTAATTGTCAATACCTAGAGGTATTTGCTTACGTAAGCAAGTAAATTCTAGGTATAACCGTTCACACAGTAAATATAACAATGGCTGCTTTCTTATCATAACGTTAGCATTTATTAAATAATTTATAATTCATATTTATAATTTGTTTATATTTATTACTGTCACAATACATCAACAGTTTGAAGAAATGTTTAAATTGATATGACTTTTGAGTGTAGGTGGACCAACTTTAAAAAAATTTCATACATGACTGCTGGAACATGAAAATTAAGATGCGGTCCACTTAAAACATATGTTTCGGTGTACACTTTAGGTGTACAAAGGCATCCTGATAGGACAAATAGAAACAGAGGCCATCTTGGACACCATTTTGAATATTCCAAAACTGGAAGTGATAGACATGAGTAACCGGTCTTATAAGACTCCCAATGACCTAAAGTGGGTTTGTGCCAATTTTGGCACTTTTGTTACAAAGTACACAACACTACTTAGCAAATGGACTAGTCTGTAGTTTGACGACACTTCATCCCATTTTTGAACTCTTTTATTCCGAAGTTTACTCCACATTTGTTAAAAATATTTATATAATATTGTCAAACGATATTCCATTCCTTGACAACCTTGATGTTGATCACAATTCCTCCTCTGCCAAAGTCCTGTATTTCGAATGTTGCACGAAATCTGTCAATAAAAAATACAACTAATTTTCTTAAAACAAAATTCTGTTGTTTAAGGTCAAGGGACAGAGGGATTTAGGTCACAAGGAGCAACTTGGTCCCGGGGTATAGAGGGATAGAGGTCTGTGAGAGAGGGATGTATTGATTGATTGTATTGCAAAGACGCACCAAAATTTTACCTGATCCACAACATAGCAAACTATGGTCACTGTTATCGTGTACAGGACGATGTGAGCAGAGGACAAAGTGGATAAAATTTGGTGAGCTCTTAAGTCTCAACCGTAAAGATACATATTAACCTGGTTATGATAATCAGACCTTAAAATATACTGATTTAGTTACAGTATAACACTCAGCCCTTAAATATACTGACCTGGTTAGTAGCACCAAGAACCTCTCACTTTCTATAAGCATCATTGTATATATTATATTCTGCATTTTCAACACTGAGAATTTGACGCAGTTTCACACAGCGACAGATTAAACGATGTATTCTGTGGGAGATTTGTATTCATGATCTTTTAACGTTTACTATTGGTCAATTTACCGACAGCATATGAATGACCAAGAGATTTTTTTTAATTTCCCATTGGTAGTTGAATCATTACATGTAATTAATTTGTCAGCATTGCAATGGGTCAGGAAACTATGTCATAGGACTTTATCAATGTAACAGAATTCACCAACTTAAGAAACAAAGACATTAAACTTCAGCAACATAATACACTTCCACAACATAATACACTTCAGCAACATAATACACTTCCACAACATAATACACTTCAGCAACATAATAAACTTCAGCAACACATTAAACTTCAGCAACATAATAAACTTCAGCAACATAATAAACTTCAGCAACATAATAAACTTCAGCAACATAATAAACTTCAGCAACATAATAAACTTCAGCAACATAATAAACTTCAGCAACATAATAAAATTCAACAACATAATACACTTCAGCAACATAATAAACTTCAACAACATAATAAACTTCAACATAATAAACTTCAACAACATAATAACCTTCAGCCACATAATAAACTTCAGCAACATAATAAACTTCAACAACATAATAAACTTCAGCAACATAATAAACTTCCACAACATAATACACTTCAGCAACATAATACACTTCAGCAACATAATACACTTCAGCAACATAATAAACTTCAACAACATAATAAACTTCAGCAACATAATAAACTTCAGCAACTAATAATCTTCAACGACATATTACCTTCAGCAACATAATACACTTCAGCAACATAAACACTTCCGGCATAATAAACTTCAGCAACATAATACTTCAGCAACATATATACCTTCATAGCTGACAACATGTACGCCAGCAACATAATACACTTCAGCAGCATAATAAACTTCAGCAACATAATACACTTCAGCAACATAATACATCAGCAACATAATAAACTTCAACCCATAATCGCTTTCGCAACATAATAAACTTCAGCAACATAATGCACCGTAACAATACATCAGCAACATCATAACTTCAGCAACATAATACACTTCGCAACATAATACCTTCAGCAACGCAATGCTACTTTAATAACACTACCTTCAGCAACATAATGCAGCTCAGCAACATAATACCTTCAGCAACATATTATGACTGGCAATATAATAAACTTCAACATGACGCACTTCGAACTATAATACGCTTCAGCAACATAATAAATGGCATGCTTCAGCAACATAATACACTTCACAGCAACATAATAAACTTCAGCAACATATAATACCTTCAACAACATAATAAACTTCAGCAACATAATAAACACTTCATGCTTCAACAACGTAATAAACTTCAGCAACAATTACAATACACTTCAGCATATTTTCTGACATCTTCAGCAACATAATACTTGCAATCAGCACAACGCATACCTTCTTCAATACCGCAACTTCAGCAAATATAACTTCAACAACAATAAACTTCAACAATAATAATACCTTCAGCAACATAATGCATGTGCAATACACTTCAAACATAATAAACTTCAACAACATTATGCTTCAGCGACATTAGACATATATTTACACAATAAACTATAATAAGCTTCAGCAACATAATAAACTTCAGCAACATAATAAACTTCAGCAACATAATAAACTTCACCAACATAATAAACTTCAGCAACATAATACACTTCAGCAACATAATACACTTCAGCAACATAATACACGTCAGCAACATAATAAACTTCAGCAACATAATAAACTTCAGCAACATAATAAACTTCAACAACATAATAACCTTCAGCAACATAATAAACTTCAGCAACATAATACACTTCAGCAACATAATAAACTTCAGCAACATAATAAACTTCAGCAACATAATAAACTTCAACAACATAATAAACTTCAACAACATAATCAACTTCAGCAACATAATAAACTTCAGCAACATAATAAACTTCAGCAACATAATAAACTTCAACAACATAATAACCTTCAGCAACATAATAAACTCCAGCAACATAATACACTTCAGCAACATAATAAACTTCAGCCACATAATAAACTTCAGCAACATTATAAACTTCAACAACATAATACACTTCAACAACATAATAAACTTCCACAACATAATACACCTCAGCAACATAATAAACTTCAGCAACATAATAAACTTCAGCAACATAATAAACTTCAACAACATAATAAACTTCAACATAATCAACTTCAGCAACATAATAAACTTCAGCAACATAATAAACTTCAGCAACATAATAAACTTCAACAACATAATAACCTTCAGCAACATAATAAACTTCAGCAACATAATACACTTCAGCAACATAATAAACTTCAGCCACATAATAAACTTCAGCAACATAATAAACTTCAACAACATAATACACTTCAACAACATAACTTCAGCAACATAATAAACTTCAACAACATAATACACTTCAGCAACATAATACACTTCAGCAACATAATAAACTTCAGCAACATAATAAACTTCAACAACATAATACACTTCAGCAACATAATAAACTTCAGCAACATAATAAACTTCAACATAATAAACTTCAGCAACATATAAACTTCAACAACATAATAAACTTCAGCAACATTTCAGCAACATAATACACTTCAGCAACATAATAACTTCAGCAACATAATACACTTCAGCAACATAATAAACTTCAACAACATAATAAACTTCAGCAACATAATAAACTTCAGCAACATAATAAACTTCAGCAACATAATAAACTTCAGCAACATAATAAAATTCAACAACATAATACACTTCAGCAACATAATAAACTTCAGCAACATAATAAACTTCAACATAATAAACTTCAGCAACATATAAACTTCAGCAACATAATAAACTTCAGCAACATAATAAACTTCAGCAACATAATACACTTCAGCAACATAATAAACTTCAGCCACATAATAAACTTCAGCAACATAATAAACTTCAGCAACATAATAAACTTCAGCAACATAATAAACTTCAGCAACATAATAAACTTCAGCAACATAATAAACTTCAAATACACTTCAGTGCCATAATAACTTCAGCAATGGAATAAACTTCATCAACGTAATAAACTTGTACACTATGAATTCAAATCAGTCGAAAAAAATAATATTTTTTGGAATGCCCGATTGTTTCAGTTGACGGTCATTATTTTATTTATAAAAGGCTCCTCAACAACTACAAGCTGTGCTAAATTCCACTATGGTAACCATATTTTCTACTAAAATAGGCCAGAAAGTATAAAAAAGGGTTAAGGTTGCTCAAAACTAACGTTACTGCAAAACGGCCAGTGATTGGCTGTGTCGTCACTCGCTTGCTCTGAAGCTGAGGAGTCAGCGAGATGAGCTGCGCGCCTTGACAGCCAGCCTTTGGCCAAAAATAAGGTTCAAGGAAAGAAACAAGCATCTGTGGTGCCAGTGCCGGATTTAGACCTGTGGAGGCCCATGGGCAGCCTCTTTGTGGAGGCCTCCCTCATTATAACTACTCAAGAGGGTGGGGTGGCGAGTGAAGCGAGCCTAAACATCTGGGAGTTCCGGGGGGCGCTGTAAGCCCCCGGGAAAATTTTGAAATTTGATCACTGAGCGGCGACGACTTCACTCAACAAGCACACATGACAATTCTCTCTCTCATTTTACATCTGCAAGACATGTTTATGTCTACTCGTGGGAAGTTCACGAATCATGGGCGACGCAAGTCTCCTCTTTAATGGACAGACACATGACAACAGATGTGCAGATACTACACGACCCAACCCCCTCCGACCGACTGTCAACAAACACAGCGCCCTGATGGCATTCGTAATGGAAGTGATAATGAAAAAAATATTTTATTTGTTTTTTTTAATCTCAATTTCGTTATTCCATGTAGTTCATTTTTAATCAATATATGTTTGTGGAATTCTAAATATATTATTAGCAACACAAACTATAGCATTCATTAAAAATATACTGTTCATAGGAAAACCAGGTATTCATGAATTTCAAGGAGTAGCTAGCCTAATTTCTATCACGCTTCTTGCTGAACATAGTTTTACGTGATGGAATAGATAAACATGAATTTTAAAGAATGAAAATAAAAATAATCCAATGAATGAACAAATAAATAAAATATTGAAATATGTGGAGGCCCCCAGATTGTGGAGGCCCCTGGGCAGCTGCCCACTTTGCCCACTCCTGAATCTGGCCCTGGGTGGTGCTTCGTTCCAATGTGCCACACCAGCAAAATATTCGTCTGAGTACCGAGGGAAGTGAAGATAAGGAAGATGTGGCGGCTTGCTGCTCGCCTAGAGTTTCCCATGGCAGGGCACTGCTTCTACTATTGTGAAGATCATTATAATGTGAATATCGAGTTAAAATATACTGCCATGTCTTTAATGTTGGTATAAATAAATGCAGCAGGTGGCCTTGCCAAGACTGGCTGTAACAAGGCCACACCTGACTATGTTGTTCCTCGAACACTTTTATAGCTTAGGACCCAAATTAGCCGCAAACAGAGAGAAGCCCGGGAAGCAGCCACCCCTCTGGACTCCCCGCCCACCTGGTACGATGTCCTTCGTAAACTTCCTGACCTCTCTTATGTCTACGGGAAAGGGTCGCGAAAAAGGGACGTGATTGCTGCCCGTATCATCATTGGGTATGAGTTTGCTTGGGAGATTGATATCCCCGCCGACCCTGAGCAACGCTCTTGTGCATTATGCAGAAAGCCCGACAGCCGCACCCTTGTTCACTACCTCGTAAGATGTCCCTACACAACGCTTCCGTGACGCCTGCTGGACCACCACTCCACGACCCCCTGACGGAGACACGATGATCCTCCCCATACTGGCGAGATATTATGTAAATAATATTGATAATGTGTTGAAGGAATATCCTTCCTTTCTTAGGCTTTAGTAAGTCCCTTTATAATATTTATACTGTATATACTTGTGACACTTGCCAGATGCTTCTGGTGTTATTGTACAGGGGTACCTAGTGACAGCACTAGGATCCCGCTTCCTCTATCAAGGAATAAATATTGAAATTTAAATTGAAATTATAAATAAATTAGTTATCGTGTGTATTTGATTACTGGGTGAAAAAGAGGCATAGGAAGATGAGAACTTTTGAGAGTGGAAATTAAAACTTCCATCAATGATTCCTTAGTTTTTGAAATAAGGAAAGGACTTTGAACATTCATGGCCAGCTGATTTGCTTGCGACAATTAGGGAGAGGCTGGGGATAGCCGGGAACATGGTGGGATGCCCGAGGGACAGGCTGAGGCCAAATATTTCACCATTAACTGCTGCCTTTTGTAGGTAAGGTTATATATATATATATATATTCAGTATTAGGTTAGATTATGATACATTAGGTCATTATGTTGCTTCTTATTAAGCTGTTCTGATGTTTCTTTCAATATATTTTGCCGTGTTTGTTATCAAGGGCTGAAAAAATTTAAAGTTCCACCATTAATAGTATTATATTAAAGTACCTGGTACTTGTAAAAATTATGAATAAATATAAAAGTGATCGGTGATTGGTTACTTAGTTCCCCGTTGCTTAATTTAATGGTTGGGCTTTGTTGTTTCGTATTATATTATATTATATTATAAAACGGCCTTGAGTTGCCAGCTGTCTCCAGCAGTGTTCGAAGAATCCTGAACGAGACTCATGAACTTGTAATGACTGTTTCTATTACGTAGAAAATTTATAATTTTGTAATAATCCGTATGACACAGAGAGTATGGAAACAATATAAAAAAACTGAGTCTACAGTCATTATCTAAATATTAGCCGACATTTCAAATATAAGAAAAATAGTACGCTGCATATTGTGCTGAGATTTACACTAATTTTCATTTCCAGTAAATCTAATTCTAACACAATAAAGCATTTGTGAATGTATAATATATATTACTAACCTCAGTACAACAGTATCTGGTAACAGTTGTCTCAAGTACAAATATTAACGTGTCTAGAATACAAGTGGGAGGTAGTAGGCAGGGAGGTACTACCGCCTGGGAAGACATAGAAGCATAATGTGTTGTCTAATGGTAGACCCTGCTGCCATATGGCAACGCAAAAGTCCCAGGTTGCTGATCTAATTTTTTGCCTCATTTACACAATTGCAGGGTTTCGATTGTTCCTCTTACTTTGACAACACAACTTATACGATACGTATATCGTTTCTCACTATTGATCTTTTTTCATTTTTGTATTTCTTTATGGTTCTGTATTATTATTATTATTATTATTATTATTATTATTATTATTATTATTATTATTATTATTATTATTATTATTATTATTATCAGTGTTGTTGTTATTATTATTATTTTATATTTTATTGTCAATTTTATTTACTGTGAACTAATTATTATTATTATTATTACATTTTCGCCCCCAAGTCCCCGATGTGGGTCAGTGACCTGTGCCCGGGTGGGCTAATCCCTGAAAAAAAAATAGTGTCCTTCCTCACAGCCAGTTACCAACCTATGTACACTTTGACCATACCTCTAACAATTAGTTCTAGCTTGTACGCTCTAGCAAATATTGACAATTATGATATATAATAATGGATAATGAATGCACCACCAAGTTAGAAGCAGAAATATGTTGTAATGTTTACCCAGCAGCAAGCAATCTCAAAATTCTATACTTCACGCATATTATGTTTTATTAGCAACGAGGAGTGTATGAGAGTTATGTAGGTTTATTAGGGGCATATTTAGATCTCTATAATAGATATATTCTGCATGTGTATGTTGCAACGTCTGAGCAGGTCAGCTGATATTGTAAACAATGGGGCTTACAACCAGGGTTGCCAACTCGGATTTTCAAATGTCGCTAGGCTGGTACCTAAAAGTAGCTAAATGTCGCTAAATCTTCCATGGAAAGTCGCTAGCTATTATTCCCCCTTCAGTAATTTGATGCAAATAATATTTTCATAATGCCGACTATAATGGACGGAGTATAAATAAAATGCATTATGTAAAAATAAAAATATTTTTTTTAAAGTTTAATGTGCACACTTACCTATTATTCAATAGTAATTGCATCCCAGTCCTCTTCGTAGTCGTCGGCAGTGTGAACAACTGTAGAGCTGGAAGCATGTGAAGTGCTTGGTTCAGGTTCTCGTGCAGATATCTTGTAACTGTATGCCTCCACAGGTCGACTTGCGGGGCAACTGTATGGAGTCTATGGGTCACCCATGGTGGACGCGTATGAGAAGTTTGGAACCACGCAGGCTTGATAGAATTAATTCTATAAGATGTTTTGCTAATATTCTTTAAAATTTAGCGTATTAATGAAATTCATATTGCATATCTGACAAAAAGGTAAGTTACCCAGGTGCTACAAAGGCGAAGGTAATAGACAAATAAATGACGACACGGCAACATTAGCCATGGACGGGCTGACATCAAGTGATCAGGAAATAGACGTGTCCCTCCTTCTGTACCACGACCCTTCAAATGTATTAAACTTTTCTTATTATTTATTGTCCCTGTAACCCCGTTGCTATATATTATGGCTCGAAATTAGGAAAACTGAGTTTTCATGGACAGTCCAAAAGTATCCAGAAAGTCGCTAGATTTCTGTGGATATCTCTAGATTTGCGACAAGTCGCAAATCGCTCTAAAATGTCGCTAGAACAAAACTAAAAGCTCTAGATCTAGCTACAAAGTCGCTAAGTTGGCAACTCTGCTTACAACTTGTATTTTTACTGTTCGCTGCATTTTTATCATTTACGAAATGCCTCTCACTGACATCATTAAAAATCCACCTTTACACCTGACTTGAACAGTGCTGATGCGATCTGAAGTGGCCATCCGACGTCATCGCCAAATTGCTGCCGTTTCCTCAGTGCCACAAATATTTTAACTTATCACGATTAAATCATGATTGTATGAACTTTAATTTAAAAACACTATATATTGTATTTTTCTAACACTGTGACAGAGTGTGTTGAATATGTTTCCCCAGAACCGTCAACTCGCCCATTGCAATTTACGAGTTGACGGTCGGAATTTTTTCGTAAAATGGCAGGTCAATGGGTATAGAAAACGCTCAAGTTCACAATGGTAATGATATTTAAAAATAAATTGGGCCAAAAAGTGTCAAAAATAGGGTTAAAGGTGCTAAAAAGTCACGTGATTTGGAAAAGCTCTGTGATTGGCTGTGACGTCACTGGTTGGGGCGAGCTTCCCAGCGTGAGGCAGCCAGGTGTAGTTGTCCAACCTTCTCGGCTGATCGGCTGTAAATAAATATTATTAGATAATTAATTGTGCTTTACTGTGCAACACAGTAATACTATTTTGAATATATAAATATTACTAAGCACATTAACTAATACAATGGATATTAGCTGTCCATACAACAAATTTCACAGTATAAACATTCCAAACAATATTGGTATTATTTTGGTTTTGGCCATCTAGGGAACCTTAAGATTCTAACTATGGGGTTAAGTACTCTAAACAATAAGACACATTATCTCTACAGGATTTCTGTCGCAAAACATTTTTCGATCGCATGAGAAAATACAAATCATATGTTAGGTTAGGTTAGGTTAGGGTATGATGAGTTACAATGTTAGCTTAACATACATCGGTAAGGGGGGTGAGGGGTAGAGACTCAAAACCAGTGATTTTCGTTAGAATTGAAGGTCGAAATCGTTCATAACACATCGCAAACCATCAGAAAAAACATCGTCTTCATGTCTAAGTACAGGGATGACCAAAACTTAAAATTTACCTAATATAGCCTATCTCTCTCGAATCTAAACATCCAAATACTTATGATATATAAAGTAAAATTTTACCCATTAATTAATATTAATGATGATATATCCCAGTGGTTCACTAGTGAATCATCAAAACAATAACATCACTATGTTGTCATGTTCACCTAGCATCAGGCATTATCAAAACAAAGTCCAGACAATGTCATTACTTCTAAATTTACTCGTATCTCCTTCTAGTACTGATATGCTCTGTAAATGCACTGAAAAGAAGAAAAAGTCTACCAGGTAGAGTACATGACAGCTGAGTTGGTGTGAATATGGGAGTTTTTATGTCCAAAAGAGCATAAGAATGGAGGAAACTGCAGCGGGACTATAGGCCTATATTGGACAGTCCCATTTATACCCAACCCCCATTGCTCATATATCCATCCATGACTTAGACCATAAAAAACACCCTTAAAACTTACCTGAACGTGGCATTTGGGGTCTGAAGAGGCCATCCTTTCTGCTACCTCCGACTGCAGTGATGAGTTTGAAACTAGTGACGGCATTGCAAATGGCGGCCCTGTTTCTAGGGAGATAAACTTATCTCGACTATTACAGCGGGACTTTAAACTTTTATTATAAATTATATATATACCGTATCACTCTACGAACGTGGCAGAGTGTATTTCTTGTGTTTACGCAGAACCGTCAACTCGTCCGTTATAGAATTGCGATAGTCATAAAATAACAAGATTTCCAATTCATGTAAGTAAAAATTGCATCCTAACATGACAGAAACATCAAAAACAGAACATACCTGTAAGTATTTTGTTGTCAAGCGCTGCGCCATTTCCTAGTGGGGAAGGAAAATGTAAAACGATAATAACGTTGGCGTGCACGACAGCCACAGGAGATGTAAACATTGTGGCCGCCAGTCTGGTGTGACGTGCGGGGGACCACCACACTCAAGCCTGACTAATGATCTACGCTTCTCCAAATTTGGAGATGTGGTTGCAAAAAAAATAAAAAAAAATTCTATGGAAAGTTTTTTTTTGAATTTCATTTACTTGTATTTATTGTTTTGCTTATTTAATACTCAGCTTTGTATTCATATTTTACACTTTATTTTATTAGTAATTTTTACACACGGTAGGACCCACAAAAACGTCATAATAATGTTATATAACACACACACGCACACACACGCACACACACACACACACACACACACACACACACACATAAATCATTAACATAACTTATACATAGTTTCTGTACCAAGTTTGATAATATGTCAAGTAGTGGTATATAAGGCATCGTGCAGCCTTCACCTAACATGTGACTTCTTGGTGTGATCTTCACCTTGGAACTTTTGACCCTGAATAAAATACAGTATGTTTTGATAGAGTTAATTAACATGAGTCATATTTACTGGAGACATCTAACGACTTTTCTTACATACCTGTGACCTCTAACCTTGACCTTTGACCCTTTCCGTGACCTTTACCTCTCATCCCATCCTGTGACCTTGATCTCTGACCCCTTGTAATCTTGACCTCTGACCTCCTGTAATCTTGATCTCTGACCCCCTGTAATCTTGATCTCTGGTCCCCTGTAATCTTGACCTCTGTCCCCTGTAATCTTGACCTCTGACCCCCCATAATCTTGATCTCTGACCCCTTGTAATCTTGACCTCCGACCCCCTGTATTGTTGACCTCTGACCCCTGTTATCTTGACCTCTTACCCCCTGTAATCTTGACCTCTGGTCCCCTGTAATCTTGACCTTTGACCCCTGTAACATTGACCTCTGGCCTCCCTGTAATCTTGACCTCTGGCCCCTTGTAATCTTGACCTCTGTACTGTAATCTTGATCTCTGACCCCCTGTAATCTTGATCTCTGGTCCCCTGTAATCTTGACCTCTGTCCCCTGTAATCTTGACCTCTGACCCCCCATAATCTTGATCTCTGACCCCTTGTAATCTTGACCTCCGACCCCCTGTATTGTTGACCTCTGACCCCTGTTATCTTGACCTCTTACCCCCTGTAATCTTGACCTTCTGACCCTGTTATCTTGACCCTCTACCCCTGTATCTGGACCCTGGTCCCCTGTCTTGACCTTGACCCTGTAACATTGACCTTGGCCTCCCTAATCTGACATCTGGCCCCTTGTAATCTTTGACCTTCTGACTCTTGTAATCTTGACCCTGACCCTTCCGGTGATCTTGAACTATACCCAGAAAGGGTAAGGTCAGATTGGTGATGACCTAGGGCAGATGGTGACCTAGGGAAAGAGTGAGAGCCAGATGGTACTCAGCAGTGAGAGCCAGATGGTGACCCAGGCAGTGAGGAGGCATAGATGGTGCACCTAGGAAGAGTGGAGAACTAGATGGTGACCTAGGGTGAGTGAGAACCAGATGCAGGGACCTAGGGGTGAGGAGAGCCAGATGGCAAGACCTAGGTGAAATAGAGCCAGATGGTGACCTAGGTGAGTGAGAGCCAGATGTGACCTAGGGTGAGTGAGGCAACCAGATGGTGACCTAGGCAGCAGTGAGAGAGCCAGATAGTAACTTAGGTGAGAAAGGAGAGCCAGAGTGCACCCAGTGAGTGAGAGCCAGATGGTGACCTAGGGTGAGTGGGAGAGCCAGATGGTGACCTAGGGGTGAGTGAGAGCCAGATGGTGACCTATGGTGAGGAGAGCTGTAGATGGTGACCTAGGGTGAGTGAGAGCGAGCGAAGACCTAGGTGGAAAGGAGAACTAGATGGTGGACCTAGGTGAAAGTAGAGAGCCAGATGGTGACCCAGGGGAAAGGGAGAGCCAGATGGTGACCTAGGTGAAACAGAGAGTCGCAGATGGTGCACCTAGGGAGGAGAGCCAGATGGTGACCTAGGGTGAGTGAGAAACTAGATGGTGACCCAGGGTGAGTGAGAGCCAGATGGTGACCCAGGGTGAGTGAGAGCCAGATGGTGACCTAGGTGAGTGAGAGCCAGATGGTGGACCTAGGGTGAGTGAGAGCCAGATGGTGACCTAGGGGTGAGTGAGAGCCAGATGGTGACCTAGGGGTGAGGAGAGCCAGATGGTGACCCAGGTGAGCAGGAGCCAGATGGTGACCTAGGTGAGTGAACCAGATGGTGACCTAGGGTGAGTGAGAGCCAGATGGTGACCTAGGGTGAGGAGAGCCAGATGGTGACCTAGGGGTGAAGTGAGAGCCGACGGTGACCCAGGGGTGAGTGAGAACCAGATGGTGACCTAGGGTGAGTGAGAGCCAGATGGTGACCTAGGGTGAGTGAGAGCCAGATGGTGACCTAGGGTGAGTGAGAGCCAGATGGTGACCTAGGGTGAGTGAGAGCCAGATGGTGACCTTGGATGAATGAGAGCCAGATGGTGACCTAGGGTGAGTGAGAACTAGATGGTGACCTAGGATGAGTGAGAGCCAGATGGTGACCTTGGATGAATGAGAGCCAGATGGTGACCTCGCCCTTGGTGCTGGTGTACTGTGGCCACGAACTCAAGGTACGAGTATTGATCTGCTCCGCCCTCTGCCGTCAGTAAAGGGGCAGCCTGGAGGAGCTACAACGAGTAGACTGAAGGGATCCCCCGAAGATTTGCTCCCTCACATTATTTCACCTTAAGATTAACCACCCTAACCTAACACTAGCCTAACCTAACGTAACTTACGATAACCCAGCTTAATCTATCGCTAGCCGTAAATTAACCTCCTGCTAATCTATCCTTACACTATTCAAGCTTAACGGTATCCTAGTCTAACCCTCCAAGGCAGCGTTAGTGTTTAATCATCAAGTGATCCGACTGAAAAATAAGTACCACTTGCACTGTCATCAATCAATCATCCAGTCAAGATATCATCGTCGTGCTGAGGGTTGGTGACCACCGCCCACCACTCGAAATGTTTTCGAATACTTATCATTATCATTCGCCATTTCATTTGTTAAGTTCTCCTACGTAGACGAGTCTGGGCACCTTAATGGTTAGTTCTCTGGTACAGTACGTTGAATTACATCATCACCATCATCATGATCATCATCATCATGTTGGGCATGTAATCAGTAAAATATCACCAGACATGTTGCAGGTTTTGTGGTGAACTTCACCGTGACCTCACCAGGTTCTCAGCGTGACCCTTATGACCAAGTGACTTTAATAAAATGTGTCGATTAGAAATTATGGCTAAATATATTGGTGTCCAGAATCGTTGGATGTTTTTAAGGTAGCTAGTTACCTCATGTTCCCGATGGTCGGTTATTGACAAAGTGAGCGATTAACTTTCACCTTACACAGCTTTAAGTCCAGTATTTACTTTACATGTTCTTAATAATTAATGGAACTATATTACTCTCTCGTAATTAATGATGCTGCTCTGTATTCTTTATGTTCTCAAAGTCTCTGACAAGGACCAGAACAAGCAGGCGCCAGCATATACTTGTTAAGAATGGCTTTCTTACACAATTATCGCGTTTGGTAACATAGTGTTATGCTGAGGCATAATTTGGTATTATAATGTTTGTGAACTTGGAATTTCGATTATTTTCTGTCCCAAGCAGCAGTTATTTTGGTAAGTTTGGGGAGTTTTTTTGTATATATTGATGTACTACTTATGTAAGAATTTTCTTGGAGGTATTGCATCATTTTTTTTCCTATTGTAAGATTCGATCAAAGTAGAACGTACTAGAACTTCCCAGGCGTGTCTAGGTTGTTCTAGGATCGTCTGAAGAGACGTGCATAAACACCCACGAGGAGGCTAGGAATCAGTCGACCATTTCTGCTCAGAGTGTGAAGTACAAGACTGTTAAGACAACTGAAGATAATTGTTGTGCAAGTATTGTGGAATTGTTGTGATCAATAAAAGTGAAAAGACTAAGTAATTGTGCACTGGTAGTGTGCTGACTATACAGTATATTCGAAGTGAGAAGTCCAGCTGTGAAGACATTACCCTGTGAACAGTGTTGTGATGAATTAGTGACTATTAAAGAGACTTACAGTGCACAAGTGTGTTTCTGTGACCTGGTGGAAATCTACCTGCCTATTGTTTGTTTATACACTGATACCGATCGTCGGGAAATTACCGGAGACTGGAGGGACAACCAGTGGTAATTCGACGACTCTTGTGAAATATCTACTGCTTCTGTACTATCGTGCACCAAAGTCGTGTCCACTACCCATCCACAGCTGGGGGAAATGCTATGGTCGGCCAACAGATGTCGCCCACTGTAGTGTGTGGGGTTAGTCTAGTAACAGGCTGTGTGTAGGTGGAGCAAAACATCGTGAATTCCACAATCACTGATAACAATAAGAATGTAATGAAGATAGTTAATATTATTAAGCATGGTGAGAGATATGTATCGGGTAAATAAAAGCACTACAACGACCATATCTCTGGCCGTTCATGGCTACGACGGTGCGACTGATGGGCACACAAGTTGTTACCAAGGTTGGCGCCACCCACACCAGGGGAAGGAAGTGATGTCGAACACTGAAACATGCCAAGGTCTCATTCCTACCATCGTCGTCACCAACAGGTAAGTCACATTAATTTGTTAGCATAGCCCATGTCGTCCTTATACTATTGCAGGGTGTCCCATGAGTGACAGCAGATATTTGTAGAGGTGAAAGAATATGTGATATTGAGTTGAAAATCTTCTATACACATAAGCATTTTTCGGTTTGCTTCAGGCGTGAGGTGGGTTGTAAAAATTACGCAGGGCAAAATTTTTTTTCATGTTATATTTTATTTTCTTACCAATTGCAGCCATACTGTGTGCTGTTGTAATCCTTATTGGTGGATTACATAAGGCCTATTGATAGCGTGAAAACCCGTTTGAAGATACTGTAATGTTCCATAACTTGCATTAAACAACATCATACGTTCACGAGTTCCAACTCCGCGCCTAGCCTCCTTCCCCCTCCCCCGCCTCTACCCACCAACTATTAAACCTCATAATTTGAGCATCGTGGGTTACCACACCTAAACACTAATCGACTACTTATTCTCTCCCCACACTCCCCCTCTACCATCTCCCCACTCCACTCCTCCCTCCCCCACCTCTACCCTTCCATCCCATCACATTACCTTCCCCTGCATTCCCCAACCCCCCTCCCCCTATTCTACCCATGGCGACGAATTGGACTACTGTAATGAACACTCACAGAACCGACGACATGGCTCCTCCCCCTTGTATTTAGAGTTAAAACCTTTACAACAAAGGTCAATCCCACGTAACTTGAGCCTGATTAAGATATGTGGAAAAAAACAAGCAACACCCATGGCCACCCCCCTACCCCTACCTAAAATCATAACCACCACGTCTCTATCTCCATCCGTTTCCCTCTATCTATAATAAAAAGTGTAACCCTACTCAGAAAAAATAATGAATGGGCCCTCCAAACAAATTAAAGATGAGGTGCACCCCACCCAAATAGGGATGGGCCCTCCATTTCCTTTCGCCTTCTTTTCTCCACATCCTTTCCTCCCTCCCATCGCCCCAGTCACTCCAACCTACCACCCAATACCATGCAGTGGGCAGAAGGCCACACACTTTCTCTCCTCCTAAAAGTCTGTTCCATTTAACCCACATTCTTTCACTACTAAACCTTCTTCCCCCTTCCCTATATTTCGCTATCGTTATTGGTATCTCCCGCCTCGACTCCGCCATTTGTAATGGTTGCCTTGCGTAATTTGTAAAATCCACCTCACGGATAAACGTAAACAGAAAAATCCATATATGTATAGAAAACGTTTTTATATAACGAACCCTAACGTAATGTAACCTATTACAGTTATATGTAATCTGGGACGAACATGTCATAGCTGAAAATTGTCAAAGAAATATGTAAAGCAGTGGAAAACATATATTTTGATAATCGGCGAGGCTAACTACCTATAAACAATTAATATTTGACGATTGGCAAAAGTTCTGGGAAAATGAACCAACAAGTCATAAGCTAAAAATGATCAAATCATCAGTTTATCCTTGGTCACCATCAAAACAATACTCTCGACATCACGAAACTATTCTGAATCGTCTAAGAATTGGCATACGCGATTGACGCATGGCCAACTCATGTCTTCCCCTAATGGAGCCCCACCTATATGCTCCAACTGCCGAACACAAATAACAGTCCAACATATTCTCATTGAATGCCCTATTTATAATCGGTAACCAACAATGTGCTTCACTAACCCTACAATGCAAGATATTTTAGCAGAGACCCAAAAATTTTCCCTAAGTTCAGTTTTGACCTTTTTGAAATACTGTAATCTCCTCCAAACAATATAACACTAAATTATAGAAACAGAAATATGTGTTAACTAATCCCTCTGGCCAGCCCTAGGAGAGACTCAAATGGGTGTCATTGGTCTGGTTAAACTAAATCTTGATGATGATTATCGGCGAATGTTCACTCTACAGTCGTAGGGGTGGTGGTGGATGTTTGGGGGGGGGGGAAGGATCCACTTGCAGTTCACTATGAATACATGAAATAGGAAGGGTTTCTTGGGCAGTTGATCCTAAAAGATTTACCAAAACGTTATGTCAGAGTAATAATACCTTACCGAGGTGTTACTAATACCATTAATTTACTCTAGTATATAAAAACCTGCATCAGTTACCACAACATAATATTACTCTGCCATTTCAGATATGCCTGCAGGACGAGCAAATTCGTCGGCAGTGATTGCTGAGCCAGGCCAAATCATAGGGATGTGGAGAGCCGGGGCAACTGTGCCGAACATTGCTCTCGAAGTGGGGAGGAGCACCAAGACGATTAGGAGGTGGATTCGCCGGTGGGAGGAAGAGGGCTCAGTGGAGACGAAACCTCGAAGCGGGAGGCCACGCGTAACGTCGGCAAGGATGGACGCCATGATCGTGGCAGCTGCAACGGCATATCCAATGCGAACATCAGTGGAGCATACAAGAAATCTGGGCCTCGACTGCCATCACATGACGACGAAACGCCGACTTCATGAAGCCGGGATCGACTGCCATATTCCAGCTCACAAAGGGTGGCTAACACCTACTCACAAGGAGTGTCGACTCGGCTTTGCATTGGAACACCTTCCACATAGAGAAGAATACTGGAGAACCATTATATTTACCGATGAAACGGTGTTCAGGTCAGTGGGAGCCGAAGCAAGGCAGTGCTGACGACCCTCCAACACATGCTACAATGAGAAACACATTCAACATCGCGTAGTGAGTGGTAGGGTGTCAGTGTCATTCTGGGGGTGGATGTGGGCACATGGACCAGGTGAACTGGTCAAGATCAATGGCCGTTTCACTGGTGAGCAGTATGTAGACATCCTGGAGCAAGTGCTAATACCTACAGTCCGGGCTATGGCAGTTCCAGCCCCCCCACACTATTAGGCTGGTTCATGACAACAGTCCCATTCATACCAGCAACATAGTGAAGGACTACCTCCAGGATCACCCTCAAATTGAGGTCATCGACTGGCCAACACTAGGATGTGATATTAATCCGATTGAACATATTTGGGCCATGATGAAACGTGATTGGGATATTGGGGAGCAGCGAACCTGTGCAGCAATAGAGGCCAAAGCTTACGACGCGTGGGAGGGTATACGTCGACGACCAGGGGTGTGCCTGAAGCTGGTCGACTCCATCCCTAATCGCCTTGATGAAGTCATGAATGCATTGGGTGGCTGGACCAAATACTAATATGTGTGTATTGGTGTATTGTTTGGATTTTAGTATTGTTTGTAAATACAATTATTATATATTAACTCACCTACAGTGTTATCTTAAATCCATGTCCTTAATGATGTCTTAAACTATATCGCATAAAAATTCATAACAAAGTAACTTAACAGCCACAAATTATGTATTGTGTGGTATACAATGATCTGTATGACACGTCGTGGACTGTGTTGTCTTATAACACAATATAATTGTATAGTTACAATTGCTACCACCATTGAAATGCTCATGATGTTCAGCACACAATATTAACGGTAACTGAGCACACTCCAAAATATATGAAGCTTGCATATTGTGGTGGGGTGTTTAAACACTGGAACTTGGAAGAATTGGAACAGTCACCTAGATTAAGTCTGAATACTATTTTACAATACTGATAACTTTTTCACTCCACTCTTTTTAACATAAGTATATAATTATGTAATACTGCATGGCTCCCGGACAGATAGCCGACGGACATTTGGCTGATCGGACATTTAGCCGAATGGACAAATAGCCTAACCTAACCTAACCTAACCTAACCTAGCCCAGCCCATACAAATGTGCAAAAAAGAATTTTCTATCATTTTTATCAAATATGTTATCTTTTTATCTTGTGTCCGTCGGTGAAAAGTCCGTCGGCCAAATGTCCTTCGGCCATCTGTCCGGCCACGTATTGCATATTATCACAAATATTTATTAAGCAAAGGATGAGTGGAATATAAATAAATATTACCATAATCTCTTTCTCGGAATAACAACAAAATTGTGACGTTGTTGCTGAGTAAAACTAGCTGATCCTTGTATATTTCACTTTTATCCTTAATATATTCCAAACTTTAAAGTATCATTGTGACCTGAGCGGCAATAAGCACCCGGGACACTGCACCTGTTCCATGAATTCGTAACCACAAAGAAACAGCTGTAAGACAAAATGTAGTTAAAAAGGCAGCTTGAAATTATGGTGGTATAAATAATAAATAATCCTGCCTCTCATCCAGCCCCCACCTCCTCTATGCCCCCCCCCACAAACACACACACACACACACTACAGTGCCCAACAGGGAAGCATGCTAAGTTCATGCTTGCCCTTATGTCTCATGAGTTAAGGGCGTAGAAGCCTGAAGAGTCAATTGTTTATGTCATCAAGTTATTGGAAGCTCCAACAACTTGGCCCTGAATACGAATTCGCAACTTTCGATTTACACCAGGTACCTACTTTACTGCTAGGTGAACAGGGACTAATGGGGTCTAGGAAGTATGTCCAAACAACTTCCACCAGCCCGGGAATCGAACTGGTGACATCTCGCTTGCGAAGGCAAGAGCGGTACCACTCTACCACCACGAAAATTGTAACGAGGTCCCAGGTTGCTGATCTGAATTTGTGCCTCATTTACACACAATTGCAATCTCAATATTATTGTTTCTCTTACTATTGACAACACAACATATTGTACATTATCGTTTCACATTATCGATTTCTTTTTTAATTTTTGTATTTATTTATGGTCCTTTATTATTATTATTATATTTTCGTCCCCCAGGCCCTGATGTGGGTCATTGACCTGTGCCTGCAAGGCTAATCTTGTAAAAATATATATATATATATATATATATATATATATATATATATATATATATATATATATATATATATATATATATATATATATATATATATATATAATATATGTATATAATGTACCTCATTACTAGTTGGTTCATTGAGTAATTCTATTGAAGCTAATCAGTGTGGCTAGAAATTGGGATATACAGAGAATGTCTCAAGCACGCCTATATATACTGATGAATATGATGTATTTCCTTCTTGAGTGCGAACCTCTGTCCTGGCAGTGAACAGACATCACCCACATGATCTGACCTATATATAGTGTCAATGAAAGATGCATTCTTTGTGTGCGAACCTCTGTCCTGTTTGGAGTGAACGTGACATCCCAGATCTGCCTCTATACATATAGCTGTTATGAATGTGATGTATTTCTTTGTGTATGAACTTCTGTCGCGTGGTGAAGTGATACCACCCAGTGTCAAGACCTGACTGAATTACTCAGAATAGGCAAACTGTACTAAAACTTTGCCAATAAATTTGTTAAACTAAAACTATAAGTTGTCCATACAAAAATTAATAGTTTGGGAAATGAGGCCCTTTACATGCTAGTTTATATATATATATATATATATATATATATATATATATATATATATATATATATATATATATATATATATATATATATATTCAGAGATTTCAGTGTAATTTCAAACGCCGTGCCATTGGCGATACTGAGTTCAAGGTCGTCTGAGGGAAGACAGAGCTTCCGCACGTAGTGAGAGTTTCTGGAACTAGGCCTATGCGATATTAAATGTAGTTTACCGAATTAATATGGAGGCGAATTATGAAATTAAATATCAATTAAATTAAAAGTAATCATAGATAGTTCCCAGTCTAAAAATGTTACGTGTGTCCGTCCCAACGAAGCTATTAGTTATGTGGGAAAATATGTCACTAGGCCTAAGCTAACGCCTTGGGGAGACGCGAAGCTGGCTGGCCCTCAGTCATGCGAAAGCGATCGGACTGACAGGACGTCTCTGCGCGTCCGTCCAGGAAACGGTCACGTGTTCTAGTCACCTGTGTTGCGCCATTGCAGTATAACAAGTAAGTCGCATTCGATCTCAGACAGGGTTTAGATAGGGCAGTGATAAAGCTAACAAGAGCTAACAGTGAGTTCATTGCAGGGTTTCCGTCAGAACCCACTTGACTGGAGTGATGATTGCGAGTGATGACTGCGAGAGATTGACTGCCGTTTGAGACTACCGTTGATGATTGATGATTAGCGATTGTCGCAGTTGGAACGATCAGTGCAGGCTTGTCACTGGTCAGCGGGGTTAGCCAGAGATCTCCGAAATGAAACCAGTTGTGTGGGTGCACAACTGACGATCGTCTGGGGTCGCCAGATCTCTTCTACCTCGACTCACAATATCACATATCTTCAAGCAGTTAGTGAAAACCTTTTACTACGAGAAGCTAAAGCTTCTCTCCACTGAACAAGGTCGGATTGGCTCACTCCCTTCCGTTTCATGGATGCACTGAGTGTACACTGAGGCTATCTGAGTAAATTAATGGTCACAGACTGAGACCAGGAGTCTAGGGGATACCTAGAGAAACATTTTATCTTATTATGGGTGTATGTTGAGTTGGGTGAAGCATGTTGTGGGACATAATGTAAGGTGTATTTAGAGTGTGTATGTAGTGAATAATTTTCCTAACATCGGTTATTCCCAGCTCGCAGGGACTGATATTAACCTGTTGAGTGCCCTTAAGGCCTGTTCATGTGTGTAGGTAATAGGTCCTGTAGTTAATACTATTTTTTCAGTTACTGATATTATCTGGCTGTGTGCAGTTTAATATTTCTTAAATAATTTGGATAGTGTTGTTTTTTAATGTTGTGTCACTAATTGATGCCAGAGAATGAGGGAACTGTTTTTCAGATGAGGTTTCTCCCTTCTGTTGTAAGTGATACTGTGATTTAGTTCCTTTAATGCATTTAATATTTGTTTATAATTTCGATCTCAGGTATAACCTTTGTTCCCCAGAGTAGTGTTTAAGTTAGGTTAGGAGGTGTGCCTCTGTTGGGGTAATATAATTTTGTTGAGTGCCCTGAAGGCCAATTCAGGGTGGAGTTGATAAGTTCTAATTTTTTTATACCATTTTCTCAGTGCTTGATATAATTTTGTTGAGTGCCCTTAAGGCCTATTCATTGTAGAGTTATTAATTTCTTATTTTTTTAAATACCGTTTTCTCAGTGATTGATATTATTTTGTTGAAAACCCTTAAGGCCTGCATCTGTTGGTGTAACATAATTCTATTGAGTGCCCTTTAGGCCTA
This sequence comes from Homarus americanus, assembly GCF_018991925.1. Lineage (NCBI taxonomy): Eukaryota > Metazoa > Arthropoda > Malacostraca > Decapoda > Nephropidae > Homarus > Homarus americanus. The sequence continues at coordinate 22,719,689 of NW_024713129.1, forward strand.
TTCATGGTGGAATTAATAATTTCTTATTTTATACCATTTCCGCAGTGGTGGACATTATTTTGTGAAAACCCTTAAGGCCTGTTTCATGTGTGCAAGCAACACTTCTTAATACTTTGAATTTATTGTTGTCTAATGAGGCATTGTCTGAGTTTCTAATAATTTCAATATCATGTATAACTTTTATTCCCCAGAGTAGTGTTTTAAGTTCAGGTTAAGAGGTGCGCATATGTTGGTGTACCATTATTTGATTGTGTCTGTAGTGTTGGAGGGAATATAAGTGTCTAAATTTTACACTGTGTCTCATTCATCCCAATCACAGATGCTATCCTTCCACGGGTCACGGAGAATTCATTTTGTTAGTAAATTTAAGTGTTCTTGTGCTGGTTAGGGATTTTTCTCCAAGGGGCGCTTCCACTGCAATTGCCATCTAATAATATTTAATAAACCCTAAGTCAAGTGAGAGATTAAGTCCAGTAATTCCGACCGGTTACACACACACACACACACACACATATATATATATATATATATATATATATATATATATATATATATATATATATATATATATATATATATATATTGTGATGACTCTGTCCCCTCCTCACTCTACCACCATAACCATCACTTGTTCCAACTTGATACCAGGAGAAGAAACTACTTCACGAAGCTACTCGACCCCAGTGAGTTCCGTTTCAGAACCAGTTTCCCCTCCAACTATGAGACCAGTTCCCATCTAACAATGAGACCGAGGTACCGAGGCAAGTGTGTCTGCCTGGTAAGCTGAGTCTCTTCTCTGCGGCCTACAGTGTTCTTCTCCCGGGGTGTGGACAACGAATTGCATTAAGGACTACTGCTGGTGATGTTGTGATGGTTTGATGGAAGCGGATTACTGAGTTAATCCCTGGTTCCTTGTGGTTGTCCGTCGCAACCTACACTTGCTACCCGAGCTGCCATTTCTAACAGGTTTTTGTGTTGTATATATATAGTGGGTGTATTCAATGCTTAAAGTAAGAATAACTGGTTAATATTCTGGTGTGTTTTGACATATGCATATTATGCATAGTTGTTACTTTTGTTTTGATAATTTCATATTTTGTGTTTTACTTGTGTTATATAATGTACCTAATTAACATACTCTAAGTTGGTCCACGTACATTGGAGTCATATTCTAATTGAAGACTAATCAGTGTGGGCTAGCAAATTTGGGATATACAGCAAGAATGTCCTCAAGCACACTGACCTATATATACTGCTTATGAATATGATGTATTTCCTTCTTTGAGTGCGAACCTCTGTCCTGCATGGCAGTGAACAGTGACATCACCCACATGAATCTGACCTATATATAGTGTCAATGAATATGATGCATTCTTTGTGTGCGAACCTCTGTCCTGTTTGGCAGTGAACAGTGACATTACCCACATGAATCTGACCTCTATACATATATAGCTGTTAATGAATGTGATGTATTTCTTTGTGTATGAACTTCTGTCCTGCGTGGCAGTGAGAAGTGATACCACCCTCAGTGTCAAGACCTGACTGAATTACTCAGAATAGGCAAACTGTACTACAAACTTTGCCAATAAATTTGTTAAACTAAAAACTATAAGTTGGTCCATACACAACAACCATTAATAGTTTGGGAAATGAGGCCCTTTACATGCTCAGTTCTGTAGAAAAATATGCGATATAAAGAAAAACTGGTAACTATACGAGCGGCCCGGATCAACCCCGTCCTCGAGTCGAGACCCCGGGGCCGACACCCGGGCCCGACACCCGGGCCCGACACCAGCTGAACTGAGTCAGCTGACCAGACTTCAGTATGTGGGTTGACGTTGGTGAGTGCGGGTGTATGTCGCACGCCTTTCTGTGTTTATCCCTGTGATAACTCATAGTGATATTCTCCAGCTAATACAAGCATTGATATCTCATTATAGAACTGGAAATGTGTTGTGTGCGATTGGTGATAATGTGTATAAACCGTGTGGTAGGAAATGAGAATACCACTGTACAGTATTTGTACTCTTCTAAATGGATTTCCGCCATCAGTCTTGATAAATTCTTGGAAGTTTATTTGTTGGTGTATTATCAGCATTAAGTTTATGGCATGACAAGTGCCAAATTTCAAATGCATTGAAATGTTCTCTTTGAAAGTTGTTCAGTGTTTCTTGTATACTTAACATACAAGTAACGCTTTGTTGTACACAATTTTGCTAAAATCCAGTTGTTGGGACTCAGTACGTGCGACAGACGTAAATATCCCGGTGACGTTATTTTGGGGAAAAAAGTCTTGAATATTTGTTAATGCGAGGTTGTAACAACGTTGTGTCAGTGTTTTGAAACAAGTTAGGATGAACGTGTCTTCCGCGCCACGAGCTGAGGTGTTTGGTCTCAGTAGTAAAAGTCGTGCCCCAAAGTGTGCGTGTGTGTGTGTGTGTGTGTTCATTAAAATAATTTGCAATTGTCAGGTTTTTTGTTATTTCAATTAATGTGGCAGTCAGCAGTGGACGTGCTTACCTGCACGCTTTTGCGTATAAACAAGAATGAGGTGGGTGTGTAGGTGAAGGCAGAGGAGGTTGATGGGTGTTACAGAAGCAGGCAAGTAACCTATGTGGTCGGTCCCAGTGTTGTTGTGTAAAAGACAAGACTAGCGAAACACTGACATAGTTATAAAGTGAAGTAATTAAGTTAAATAGTAATTGGGGACTATGCATAACACCTGAAGATTAGACACCCCAGCTTATTTCGCCCAAAGATTAATTAACCATCGTAACTCTTACCTTACCTAACCGTATTCTTCTTCTGTAGCGTTAGTGTAGCTTGGGTGTAATATTCAGGTGATCCTATGTTTGTGCTTCACTAGATACGAGATAAAAGAAACAGGCTTGACGTAACCAGACCATATTGCAAGACCTTACTGATAATAGCTCAGATAAATCCTCGGTTGACTGCCACGAGGTAAAGAGGGTCAGGCGCGTTACAACTTTATTTTGGTTGTGATACATTGGGTTAGGACTAAGGGCCAGCCTGACTTAACATTAGGTCATGGGCCATTTTGAGGGGCAGGCAAAGGGAACCAGCCCAAGCTAATGTTATCTAACTCTTTCCCTATTTTGTTTTTGATTTAGTTTGTGTCGCAACACTGTATGCAAATCATCAATTACTCCTGAGTTCTCAAAAGGCTCCATAAACCCGCTTCAACATGTACAGTATCTGCACGATTAATTTACGTGTGTCGGAGCACAACAGTAAAACAAACGAGAAAGAAAGAACTTTAATTCACTGACAAAATAAATATATTGATTGAAAAGTGTTTCCAATATTTGATTTTATACAGAGTTAACTTTAGGTAGAGTTATCAGCTGAGTTTCTTACAACTTTGTGCAGGTTGTCGGGGCTTATCGTGAATACATGTTCCACCAAAATTTAAAAAAAAATATTCGAGAAAAATACTACATGGACTCTACATTTTCAGGAAAAAAAAAGCTACAATTAGAAAATTACTCGTTCACAGAAAAACGTTTATAGGAAGATAAAGTTACATTAACGATCATTGTGTTTGTATTTAGGCCATGGATCTGGAACACCGGACAGACTAGTGTAAACTCTTGAATGTTTTAATGTATGTGGCGATCAAACGGGAAGTGTGTTTTTTTTATTTTTTTATTTTTTTTATTTATTTATTTATTTATTTTTTTTTTTTTATTGGGCACCCCCCTACATCCTTGTGTAAGGTGAAGCGCAGAAGCGTTTACAGCGCCCAACAGGGAAGCATGCTAAGTTCATGCTTGCCTTTATGTCTCATGAGTTAAGGGCGTACAAGCCTGAAGAGTCAAGGGCGTAGAAGCCTGAAGAGTCAGTGGTTTATGTCATCAAGTTATTGGAAGCTCCAACAACTCCCTGAATACGAATTCGCAACTTTCGACTTACACCAGGTACCTACTTTACTGCTAGGTGAACAAGGACTAATGGGGGCTAGGAAGTATGTCCAAACAACTTCCACCAGCCCGGGAATCGAAACAGGATGTGTATGTGTGAAGGTGAATTTGTTTGTTTATATAATGTTCGGAAGGATGTTAGCCCCTTCACTATGGGGATGCACCAGAGGCGACATCATTCACAAGGGCTTAGTAGACTGGGGTTTCGTTGTGAACTTACAACTTGGAGCTGTGTATAAATAGCCTCGTCGTGAACCCCCAAAATACTAGTATAAGAACTAACATGAGGTATTTGACGAAGGTGTCCGCTCACAGCTCACAAAGGACCGTTGGGTGCGTGTAGTGCCCGCAGTGGGTTGATCAATTCATAATTTAAATGGTGATAATTGCAAGAAAAGGGAGGGAATGAGAGAGAGTGAAGGGGAGGAAAAGGGAAAGAGAGAGAAGGGGAAGGAAAGGGAAAGAGACACCATGGGAGGGAGACAGAAAAAAGATAAAGAGGGAGAGAGAGAGAGAGAGAGAGGAGAAACAATGATATATATCACATGAAATAAAATTCATCTGACAGCTTTTAAAAAATAATATTAGAGCGTATATTATGTAACTTTGCTCTTAATTGTTGTTATTTTACCCCAATCAGCGGGAACAGGCCGGGTCACTCTGTATTTTATATCCACCGCCTCTTTTTTTTATATACATTGTAGTGAAACTTTATTAGCTGGAGTTAATTAAACATAACATAAGGGTGAATGAGTTACAATGCTTACTGAGTTACTGTGAGAAGTTAGTGCAGAACGTCTTAGAAGTTTGTAAAGGATAAATTTGGTTAATAGGAATGTCGCTCAGGTTGAATTTTGACGTGATGTAAAGAGCATTGAGTTTACTATTATTATTATTATTATTATTATTATTATTATTATCATTATTATTATTATTATTATTATTATTATTATTGGGGGATATACCCAATGATTGTATAGAGAATTATTTATTTTTTTAATGTATGGACTCACGTGAAGATTAGGCACCCCAGTTTATTTCACCTTAACACGGTCAGGTGGGAGGGTAGGGGTTACTACTACGTCAACACCAGTCACTAAGCTACGTCAACACCAGTCACTATGCTACATAGGTACGTAGGTCACTACTACTACGTCAACACCAGTCACTAAGCTACGTCAACACCAGTCACTATGCTACGTCAACACCAGTCACTATGCTACATCAACGCCGGTCACTAAGCTACGTCAACACACAGTCACTATGCTACGCAACACCAGTCACTAAGCTACGTCAACACCAGTCACTAAGCTACGTCAACACCAGTCACTAAGCTACGTCAACACCTGTTTAGGCTACGTCAACACCAGTCACTAAGCTACATCAACACCAGTCACTATGCTACATCAACGCCGGTCACTAAGCTACGTCAACACCAGTCACTAAGCTACGTCAACACCAGTATCTGAGCTGCATCCTTTTCCAATCACTAAGCTACGTCAACACCAGTCCTTCAAAGCTACGTCAACACCAGTCGCCAGAGCTGCGTCAGCACCAGTCACTGAGCTACGTCAACTTGCAGTCACTAGGCTACGTCAGCACCAGTCACTGGGCTGCATCAACGCAGTCACTGAGCTGCGTCAGCACCGGTCACTAAGCCACGTCATCACCAGTTGCTGGGCTACGTCAACACCAGTCACTGGGCTACGTCAGCACCAGTCACTGAGCTACACGTCAACTTTGCAGACCTCGCCACGTATACGGTTACTGAAGCAAATCGCTGGTCACCTAGGCTACGTCAACATGATCACTAAGGCTACGTCAACACCAGACACTAAAGCCACGTCATCGCAGTTACTGAGCTACGTCCTTTCCAGTCACTAGAGCTACGTCAACACCAGACACTAAGCCGCATCATCTCACCGGTTACTAGGCTGCGGCAGCACCAGTCACTAGGCTACATCAGCACGAGTCACTGGCTGCGTCAACGCGCGCAGGCGCCAGCCACGTCATCACCGGTTACTAGAGCCGTCGCGCCAGTCACTGGGCACATCGGCACCAGACACTAAACCACGTCATCACCAGTTGCTGGGCTACGTCAGCACCAGTCACTAGGCTACGTCAACACCAGACGCTAAGCCGTCATCACCGGATTACTGGGCTACGTCAACACCAGTCCTTGGCTACGTCAACGCGCAGAGTCACTGGGCTACGTCAGCACTGGTCACTGGGCTACGTCAACACCAGTCACTAAGCTACGTCATCACCAGTATCTAGGCTACGTCAACGCCAGTCACTAAGCCACGTCAACACCAGTCACTAAGCTACGTCATCACCAGTATCTAGGCTACGTCAACACCAGTCACTAAGCTACGTCATCACCAGTATCTAGGCTACGTCAACACCAGTCACTAAGCCACGTCATCACCAGTATCTAGGCTACGTCATCACCAGTATCTAGGCTACGTCAACACCAGTCACTAAGCCACGTCATCACCAGCCACGTCATCACCAGACACTAGGCTACGTCAACACCAGTCACTAGGCTACGTCAACACCAGTCACTAGGCTCCGTCAACATCATACACTAAAGTTAAATGAGACTCAGATGACTTTAGCTTTGTTTACCCAAAAATCGTATTGCGAGGCGTTTAATTGTTCGCTGTAGGTCTGTCAGAAGAGGTATACTAGAGCAGATTATACTTTCAGAACTGTATAACCGGGTATACTGTATTAGGTTAGGTGTGTGTGTATACCTCGGGAACATACTAGGTTAGGTGTGTGTATACCCTGGGGATATGCTAGGTTAGGTGTGTGTGTATACCCCGGGGATATGCTAGGTTAGGTGTGTGTATACCCTGGGGATATGCTAGGTTAGGTGTGTGTGTATACCCCGGGGATATGCTAGGTTGGTGTGTGTTAGTGTGTGTGTATACCCCTGGGGATATGCTAGGTTGGGTGTGTGTGTATACGGGGATATGCTAGGTGGGGATAGGTGTGTGTATACCTGGGGATATGCTAGGTTAGGTGTGTGTATACCCCGGGGATATGCTAGGTTAGGTGTGTGTATACCCCGGGGACATGCTAGGTTAGGTGTGTGTATACCCCGGGGACATGCTAGGTTAGGTGTGTGTATACCCTGGGGACATGCTAGGTTAGGTGTGTGTGTATACCCCGGGACGTACTAGGTCTTGACATCTTTCATAAGTCTTTCAGTGAGTCACTCAGTCGGTGAAGTAGTCCTGGTTAATATAGAGAGAGATGTAACGGTTCAGAGAGAGAGAGGGAGCACAAAACCTCCACAACAACAGCTAGACCTACACTACCACCGTCCGGACTTTCCCTCGTCGTTAATAAGCATCATAATGTATTCCCCGCGTGAAGGTGGTGAGGCCAACACTCACTAGGGAGGGAGGTGAAAGCAAGTGTTACATCAAGGATTGTTTTATCCGCTCTCACAATACACTTCCTGAATACAAGTATACAATTATTCTGGGGTCATTGTGTGTGAGAGAGAGATTTGTTTATATACCTGAGAGAGAGAGATATCGTAGTAGTTTGATAAAAAAATTGGTCATTAGCTGTACCGAGTCTCGCTTACGGAAAACAAACAGCCATCAATTAAGCCAAAAATAATCTTAATTTTTTACTGCGCAGAAATCCAACGTACTTGACCTTTAACTAGAAATTACTGTCAGGAAATACTGTGAGTGGTTGTGTGTGTGTGTGTGTGTGTGTCTGGCGAGTTTCTCGGCTAGCGAGGCGAGGCGGTGTTTTTTTATCAGTTAACTTCACCGTGTTTATTCGTCAAGTTTGCCAACCTCGTATGTTGATTGCCCAACTTAGGACTGATTGTTGTTTCGCTTGCCGAGCTTGGAAGACCTGTTGTTGTCTCAGCGTGCGGTAATTTTGTCCGTGGTTTTTAACTTAATTAGTTGTGTTTATCTTACCGATTTATTTTTTTGTGATTTTGTTTGTAATTTTTTTTGTGCTGTGTGTCAATAATAATCTCGTTTTTTGTTCGTGTATGATAATTATAGCGGTGTTCATATAGCCTAATGTTTACAATTCTACCAAGGTTAACATTTACAGCATTAAGAAACGTACTAATTTGAACCTTAATGTATGAATCGATTTTACCTTAGTATATTGGAGTCCACTTTGACAGTGTTTGTAATCTGGTCCGAGTATCCCAGCAGTTAACATTTGTATCTTTTTTAACCTCTGGTCTACTTAACTGTGCTTGTATCCCCACGGCCGCTTGTATATAATTTGGTATTACAACATTTAATTAGATTTTGCTATGTTATGTCTGGCTTGAATACTGTATCCTCGATGTCGCCAAACACTTCTAGGTTTCTGTTCAAAATGTTTAAGTCTCTTCTGGGTTTTTCTTCTACACTATATAACCTGTTTTTATGCCAAGGGTGACGAGCCTAGGCACAATATCATGTATGAGGTGGGAAAGAACGGGTCGGTGTTTATAACTGTTGCTTAGACCTTTCTGATCTGTGCAGTTTTAAGTGGAGGTTGTGACGAAGCGTACGAAGGCGTTGAGTGTCTCTTGCTGAAGCTGTACGATAATTTAGGTGTGTTTTAGATGGTGTTTGTAGGTGTGTCGTCAAGATTAAGATCCCTTCAAACAATTTTCCATCCGAAGAAAAATCCCACCTATCAAGATTCAAAGAAATTAACATAGACTCATATCTCTATTGTCACATTAGGTTACATTCAGAGGGATTTTGTCCAATATCAACCTTCAAGGCCATTTTGTTGTTACCAATAATTATAAGGCATATGTACCATATCCTTTAAGTCTAAATGTGTATTAGTCTAAATTTTACACCATAGTATCCTGATTATAGCCACAAGTAACGCCAACCTTCATTCATTGTATGTAATGATGCGCAATGGACTTCTTTTTAACCTTACACGTCTTCAAGTAGAACAAAGCAAATGGGAGTGATGTAATTTTAGGTGCATATATCAGGGTAACATGCCATGTGTCTTATTTCAAGGTTATGTTTTGTGGTTAGGTGTCGCTCGGCTGAAATTTAGGTTCGTGTGTATGTCTGTGATGGCGAATGTACTGCGTCGTTTGTGGATGGCCATTAATGCTTAGTATGTATGCATTTATGTATGTATGAGAGAGAGACAGAGAAATGATTGATGATAAATATTAAGTGTAAGAGAGAGCAAATAAGAACAAAGAGAGAGAATGTAATTGTGAAATATTAAGCGAGAGAGAGAGAGAATTACGCGTATACAGTCAACATAATTACTTCTCAGAGGTTTCAAGCGTATATGATATTGATTTGACAGTAACATATTGCCAGGCCCTGTAATTAGTGGGCCTCTAGCGCCCCTGTGAGCGTGTACGTACCACCCTTATTATTATTATACATTCCGGAATATTATGTGTTGTAAAATATATTCATGAGAATATTATCATAATCCACCTTAGATTACCGACTCGCCTTCGTGACAACAATGCCGCAGTGGTTCAAAATTTTCTACAGTATTTTTCGTTGTGTTTCCTATTCTGTTAAAGGTGTCGCTTGCCCGGGACGTAAGGTCAGATATACTGCACGCAGGGAAGACCTTCAGGGTAGATACTGCTGTGTCAAGGAGAAAATTACGGTTATCTTCTACAAGTTGAGCGTGTGACAACTTTCATTAGCCATATTATTATTGGACGTGGCCACTTTCAATATTTTATTTACCTAAAGCCGGGAGATTTTATTCAACACAGCAAGATCCCACGTCACCAAGGGGTAAATATACGGTCTCCACTAATTCAGTCACTGGCAACTATTTTACTCTGGTGACACTTAGCAACAATGTTAAGTTTGGGCTATAAGTGTGGTTGGTCGGGCGAAATGCAATCACAGTGCTTTCCGTGAGTGCAAATAATACGCTCCCTTACGCTCGGTGTTTGTTAATCGGACTTTAATCCCGAACTCTTCGTTAAGAGAAACTGAAGCACCGGTATTGTAAAGAGACTCTTTTGGTCTCTGATTTTATGTTATTGTTTTCAATGAATTATAGTTTTAATCCAAGTAATGACGACTCTTTGAATTATTATAACTTTATTGACATTTTAAGAGTTTTAAACCATTTTCTTTAACGGGTTAAAGATGTGACTACATTTTTAACATTAATTTATTTGTTGCATTAACCTAAATAATATCAATAGTTTGAGAGCAATATATATTGGTGATGCGACAATGTACAGCATATACCGGTATATTAACTTGTATAGAAATGTAATTGTTGTGTATGTTCTTATAGACACAAGCACGCGTATATTTTATCATACTGAAAGTGATGTTAATGTATTTCATAAGTGGAAGAAATTTTTATTTTATTATAAACACAAGGAATAGCAATATATTTCGCTAAGCAAAAATCTTAAGTAATTTAAACCTGGCGAGATACAAATCAGTATATGTCTTTAAGTAATGGCAGTTATTATATAAAACCAGGAAGCTACTTGACTGTAAATATATTACATTATATATAAATAATTTATCGTGTAACCTCTAGAAACCAAGAAACTGAGATTATATATATATATATATATATATATATATATATATATATATATATATATATATATATATATATATATATATATATATATATATATATATATATATATAAGTGATATGACATCATCGGAAACAATGTAGAGATAAATATTATACAGTATTATATAGCGATATAGTTCTCATATATTGAAGCGTTAAAATAAATGACCATTATTAGGCAGTTTTTCTCCCCACTACTAGAGGGAAAATAATGGTTTCATAATTATTATAACCACAGCAGAAAATTATTATAATAATTGGAAGCTTCGTTATTATTGAACAATTATGATGAATTTGTAGTGTTTATGAAGTTGCTGTTAATTTCTGTTAATTTACAATCTTTATGAGATGCGTTGGTGTTAAGTCATTAGTGTTGAACGAGACGATGATGTTCATGTTAAATACTGTCGCGTTAATTTACTGTAAACCACATGATACTTCGATGTTAATGTTGATTGGTCGTGTTTAACATTGCACCATGAGAAACAGTCGAAGTTTATGTGCATTTATGTTAATTTACAGTGATTTATGAGACGGAAATACGAGAATGTTAATGTTTAATGAGATAGAGAAACGATGTTTATGTTTGTGTTGATATATTATCATGTTCATTGGTGTTAATTTACAGTGCTTCATGAGAGAAAGACAAGCTTGTGGTGGTAAGGTGACCAGTGAGGGAGTTACGGTCGTGCGGGGGTCGTGAAACACCTAGCCTACCACAGTCGTCATCGTCCACCACCCAGCCACTACACCCCCATCGTCCTGTCGTCACTCCCAGGCCACCCATTTTGTGTATGGTCTGGTATAACGTCATCCTACCCAGAACTGCTTGATCTGATCGGTGTTCGTTGCTGGCCCCTCACCCACACCCCACCCAGACCGCCTCCCAGCCACTCCCGCCATCCACTGACTCCACACCACCACCACCATGGAGTTGCTCACTACTAAAATCATCGCCCTCACGTTGATGGGGGTTCTCTCGCTGTTCTTCGGCCTCCTGCCGCTGCGGATGAGAAAGTTCTTGGCTCACGGCAGCAGAAAGAGAGATAGGATCGTGAGCTGCCTTCTGTGCTTCGGTGGCGGGGTCCTCCTGGCCACTGTGTTCACCCATATGCTGCCGGAGACGCGGGAGAACTTCCAGGCGGCCTTCTCCCAGGAGGTGCTCACTGTAGGAGCCGACTACCCCCTGGCCGAGCTCGTCACCTGTGCCGGCTTCTTCCTCGTCTACTTCGTCGAGGAGTTCGTCCACAAGGTAAGCCGATAACCTTACTTACTCAGTTATTTACCAGTTGCCTTTGTATTCAGATCATCATCGGATTTTGTGACCTGTCTCGGTGCTACAGGAGGCAGGTGAGGGGCTCTGGGTTGAGGGAGGGAAATATATTTTTTATTTTTAATTGTTGTTTAGGGGTGTATTATTATACGCACTAAAAAGAACATAAGAACATAAGAATGGAGGAAACTGCAGCGGGCCTATTGGCCCATAATGGGCAGTCCCATTTACACCTAACCACCTATTGCTCATATATGCATCCGACCTTAGTCGTTGAAGTGTAGTAATAATTACAACACTGCAGCATGATATCGGGCCCTTGTCGAACACGACACGTGCTCGGTGTTTGATCATCTATCATGTGCAGGCCAGACTATCTGTTCAGGTAAGCTTCTCCACACGTTCATGTTGCATATTGAGTGATGTTTTGGTGGGGGACGCTGTGTCGTGAATACCTTACAACTGTCACCACTGGTTCTGTCCTTTGATAGTCTTCAGTCTTACAGTAAGGAGACACTTCGGTCAATATATTTGACACTTGCATTACATTTCAGTTAGCTACTGTTGTTGTTGATGTTGAAATAAGTGATAGACACTCCTCATCATCATACAGTTTGTCCTTACACTCTTCGTGTTGTCATCATGTGTGTGTTGTTGTGGTAGATTTCGTGTTGTTTTACGGGTTTTGTCTTTTTCTCGGTTTATTTACCCGGTCATTATTATCCTGCATCTTTACCCCCAGACACGGTGTCTGGTAATCAGTCAAACTTACAGTCCCTATTTATTTATAATACAATACGTAAATCACAAGAGTTGAACAGTTTTACTTGGTGTCGCTATATTTTTTAATCCGTGATAAACTTGGTGAAACTGGGAATTTGTCGACTTGTTTTTGCCTCGGTGCACTCAACAGATGGTGCCTTTGTACGGTTGTTGCTGCCGGGTAAGTAGTAGTCGCTTTTATTATTCCTGTTATGGCTCCCTCGTGGAATTTTATCTATCACCAATTTTTTAACAAGAATTTTTTGTATACTAGTTCATTATTTTTATGTGTACAAAACATACACTACCTCCATCAGTAAGAATTTATTAAAATACAGTCATTAGAATTTTCATACAAGATTTAATTAAGAAACTTTTTAACTGCGATTTACCTTTTCGTTTATATTAACCTAACGACTGTTGAAGAAAAATGTGTTTGGGGAGATTTGTAAATATTCTAACATATATATGATGACAGTTTGGTATTATAATTTAATAGAGTCACAAACTTCCGTACTAATAAGAGCCGTCATTGGGAAGTTTTATATTATTCTAGCCGGCAGTATCCATTTATATCCGGTTTGTAAGAGGACAATCTGTCAAAATATATCTGGCCAAAGTCATTCAGAATACACCGGTAATAAAAACCGCCGCCATGTTGTCGCTGTTGAAAAACTCAGTCATTATATCTCCCTGAGAGATATACGGCTACGGTGCACAGAGCGAGAGTCTACGGCACGTTACTCCTCTGCCTGAGTGCAGTATGGCTACATATCCGGTCGCGTGTGTCCATTACGTCGAGGCATAACTCAGTATATCGAGTGAGGTGCTCGGCTTCCCTCCAAATCAGTTTCGTTTCATATTACTTAAAGAGAGAGAGAGAGAGAGAGAGAGAGAGAGAGAGAGAGAGTCCCATTTACAGTTTCTAATCATTTTTAAATTCACGACTTACTCTCCTCACTTTCATTTTATATAACAATAAAAAAAGAAGGAACAGAATATAAACTTTTCCCTATTTACTTTCCCCAACAGAGGAAATAATAATGATAAAAAACTTACGCAATATTCCACCTTCGCGAGGAGCTGTATTGTGGTGTAGTTTCTGACCCCTTATTTATGTGTTCCTGTGGGCGGTGGCTTAACCCAGGAGATATTGAGGCGCCAGAATAGTATTGGAACTCTTTGTTTAATTAGGAGGAGATACGAGAGGGTTTATTAGTCAGCCCTGCAGCCATCTTAATGGAGTCAAGATCTGGATTTTCAAAAGAGTTTTACGTTATTTTAAGTTTCAGGGTGAAAAATAAAATCACATAGCAGTGGCGACATAGTTTTGGGGCCGCTATCATTGTCAGGAAATATAATTAAACGAGCTAATTAGACGTTTTCTCACCTGACCAATTTAAGAGATACCTTGAGAATCCGCTCGTACACTATCTTGACTGAATGATGCGCCCCAGAGAGTGACTGACGTAATAACTGATAACATAACATAGTCTTTGTACAGTACATTCTTAATTAGTTAAATTGTGTCCAACTCCACTACATGAGGTAATGTTTTACTGTGATGCAAGAATTAGACCACCTGAGGATTAGCCCCACCACCCCCCCACAGTTTACTTCACCAGATGATAAAACACCCTAACGTTAACTAAGTTGTTAGGGTGAGGGTGAAATTAGCTGGGCGGGGCTTATCTTCACGTGATCCAAAAAATTTAAATAATTGTTTAACGATATTATACAAAATATTTACGAAGTAGATTACCGACGGCCTTAATAGTTATATTCCATCACGGTTAAAAACAGTTTACCAAGACTTACAGCTGACGTTAAGCACCTCCCCCCCTCCCATTATCCTCGGTACATCCATGGTAAACGTTTTATTCACAAGATTATAGGTACTGTACTGTATTATATACATCACCTGAAGATTAGACACCCCAGCTTAATTCACCTACATATTAGATATCTCATTTTACCTAAATATTTTATATCAGCTTATTTTACTTAAAGATTTAATATCTCAGCTTATTTCACCTGAAGATTAACCACACTATCCTAACCTAAACTAAACATCTGAAATAAGCTGGAGTATCTAATCTTCAGGTGAAATAAGCTGGAGTATCTAATCTTCAGGTGAAATAAGCTGGAGTATCTAATCTTAGGTGAAATAAGCTGGAGTATCTAATCTTCAGGTGAAATAAGCTGGAGTATCTAATCTTCAGGTGAAATAAGCTGGAGTATCTAATCTTCAGGTGAAATAAGCTGGAGTATCTAATCTTCAGGTGAAATAAGCTGGAGTATCTAATCTTCGGGTGAAATAAACTAGGGTGTCTAATCTGCAGGTGGTCCCATTACCTGTGCGAGGTTAGAAAATGACACACAGCTCTCCAGTAATAATAGTTTAGCGGGAAGTGATAAGAAATATTAAGTATAAAACTACAGGTAGAGACATTCCTTTGTGGTGGCGGTATCAGAGTTTTCAGAACTATAATTACAAGGTCACACGCAGATAAAAATTACAGGTGTAGTAATTATCAGTGTTAGAGTTATGAAGAAATATAAATATATGTATTGATATAAATATGCAATAACAGGTAGGCTAGTGTAATTATCAGTATTAGGCAGTTATTCAGAAATATAAGTGGACGTAAAGATTTATAAATAAGAAATTACAGGTATAATAGTTTGAAAAATTGTTGGTGCGTGAACATCAGAATAAAGACCACTACAGTCCGGTCCTTCACACACACATTAATAATAAGTCGGCGTCTCTATTTAACATTTCCTCAACCTCGTCACATCAACATTCTGTACGAGTCTATAATCCTGAGTAATTTATATTGATCTTATTTTTGGTATGTGAGAATGTACCGATCTTATTGGCATTCACATTACACAGGAAGGTCAAATTAAGGTTGAGGATATTATTTACCAAACGATTTTCTACCTTAATTTTGTGTGGTGTTAAGTGGTACGAGTTTTTTTGTTAGTTACAGACTTCGGTGCTTTTATGAGTAAATTTGGTTATGATAAATATTCAGCGCACGATATTGTAAGACTATTCTCAAATATGCATTCCGTTTATTATGCTTGCCTGAGAATGACGTCCAAACTGCACTGGGACAATGTGAAGAGGCTACTGTACTCCACCGTGAACCAGCGCATATGTTCATTAGGTCATCACTCACCGACTTGAATAGACGTGATATTATGCAGTTTAAAAGAACCAACCAAATGAGTAAGGCCATTAGATTTGATTGGCTGTATGGGAACTGGACAACAAAATAGTGAATGTACTTATATTTGATGGCTGGTTCACGACCGAGATGTTAAATCAGTGTTATATAACCGTTGTTGATAAAATATAAAATATTATTATAAATCTTTAGAGTAAGTATATACAGTATTAAATTCATATTAGACACTCATTAAACTTAACTGCGGCGACTATTAAAATTTCCGACACAAACACGAGTATCATGTGACCCTGAACAGCTTCACTTGGTCAATATTGAAGTAAAATAACATCTAAATTAGTATGTAGCTTACGTAAATATTAATTCAGTGTTATATAACCGTGAACACGTGGGTATATCATTTGTAAATAATAAGATAATGTAAATAAATATTATTTCAATGTTATATGACCTTGAACGTTAATGATAAACCACTAAACTGAATCATTTATATAAGTTAAATAAGTGTACACCGTAAATATTAATTCAGTATTACATAACCGCTTTGCAGCGATATTGGTAAACCATTAAAGTGAGTTATTACTATCAAAATAATTACGTATATTGTTTGAAAATATAACACGTTTCTCCTGCACATAAAGGTAATATCGTAAAGAAGTGAAATTACTGTACACGCCTCAAGTAATTACCCCGAGAGGAAATTCCTTTTTTTTTTTACGAGGGGGATCAGAGTTTTTGGTGGACCTTCGTAGCTGTCGACCTTGGAGACGACACCAAGTTGTATCTCACCTCCCTCCCTCCCCAACCTACCTACCACCCTCACCAACTTACCTACCACCATTACCAACCCACCTACCACCCTCACCTACCTACCTACCACCCTTACCTAACTACCTCCCTCACCAACCTACCTCCCTCCCTCCCCAACCTACCTACCACCCTCACCAACCTACCTACCACCCTCACCTACCTACCTACCTCCCTCTCCAACCTACCTACCACCCTCACCAACCTACCTCCCTCACCTACATCTCCCCCTCACCAACCTACCATTACCTACCTACCACCTCCCTCACCCACCTACCACCTCCTCACCCTACCTACCACCACCCTCACCAACCTACCTACCACCCCACCAACCTACCCACCTCCCTCACCAACCTACCTCCTCCCTCCCACATTCCCTCCCCACCTACCTACCACCACCATCACCAACCTACCTACCTACCACCTCACCAACCTACCCACCTCCAACCTACCACCACACCCTCACCAACCTACCTACCACCTCACCTAACTCCTTCACCTACATAGTACCTACCATCCTCACCTGCCTCCCTCACCTACCCACCTCACCTAACTACAAGAGCCTAGAACCGCCATGAAAACAAAAATGATCCGAGTTTGTTTCTTAGGAAGGAGTGAGTCTTATATAATGTAGTGCGGTACCAAACTTACGAGTATAATGACCGTTGGATGTATAATGATACCCACCATCAGTGTTGTGAAGGTTTAGTGTTACGTGGACGCGAGATTATTATAAACCAAAACTTAGGATTGGAACCCATTACGACTGTGTACCATCCCACCCCTCCCCCAATTTAATAGGTTGGCTCCATTGGATTAGGATGTATTTAAGATTGTGTTCTAGGATTATATTACGGGCATGTTGGGTAGCAGCGGCAGCATGACCACCTCGCTAGCCTACCATGACTGAACACTGTTAGAGTCGTGGCCTTTATAATATAGGTGAACCAGACCAGCTGCTTACTGAACCACGGTTTATCTTGCTTTGTACACACACATACACGCACACTTACACGCACGCACACTTCACACGCACACACACACACACACACACACACACGGGCACACACACACACACAGACGATCACACACACACACACACACACACACACTCGCAGACACACACACACACACACACACACACACACACACACACACACACCCACACACACACGGGCACACACACACACACAGACGATCACACACACACACACACACACACACACTCGCAGACACACACACACACACACACACGGGCACACACACACACACGATCACACACACAGACGATTATACACACACACACACACACGCAGACACACACACACACACACACACACACACACACACACACATACACACACGGGCACACACACACACGATCACACACACAGACAATCACACACACACACACACGCAGACACACACACACACCGGCTGCTCTGTTGTGAGTCTTCCTCCATAAAGTTTGGGGGGTGAGGGTCACGAAGAACCAATTGTGTGGGCGATAGTTTTTTTGTGTTGACTGGTGAAGGCGGATTGCTGTCTCTCACTCATATACGGTTTTCATATGTATGTATCATGTGTGTATGGTCATGTATACATATAGGGATGTATGAATGTATGGAATATGTAATTACGTTTCTAAATATCTGTGTCATTAAGTCTGTCTCATAAAATCGTTTTGTTTTTTTCTTTTCAATTTCCAGTCGTTGATAACTTACAGAATGTATGAACTACTGTAGAAGACGCAAAACAAATTACGTACAGGGGATCACCCGTAGATTAGGTATCCAAGCTTATTTAACCTGATTTATCGCTAACATAACCTAACTTAACCTACCTCCCTCCAGGTAGCGTTAGGCCTAGGGTATTTAATCAACAGGTGAAATAAGCTGGGGTGCTAATCTTAAGGTGATTCAGTATTGGAGGCATAGAAACTTGTATTGGTGAGGTGTACATCGCCTGCAAGTCTCTATTGTTATGTTTGTAGGTGTGTGGTGTATCCTAACCTGGCGGAGACATGGTAATATAATTGTCTGTGATAATTAAAACGGTATTCTCTCTCTTTCTTCCCCTCCTTCGTCTACCTCTTTCTCAGTCCCTTCTCTATCCACGCATCCACTCTCTCTCTCTCTCTCTCTCTCTCTCTCTCTCTCTCTTTTTTCTGATCGCTGTGTGGAGGAGCAAGACGAAGAATATTAAATGTTATGTTCGCATTAATCTTATCGTCTCAAAGTAAAAGCTTCGACCTTTGGGTAAGTTTCTTTGTGCCAGTGCGGTTGGCAGGTGGTCCGGTCTTCCTGGTTATTCCTTGGTACTTGGTCATGTACTGTAGCCTTTATGCACTTCGCTACCTTAAGTAGTGTGGGTGTTGTGTTGACAGTTTTTTGCGCCTTAAACGCATTCACACGTATGTTGTCTTAACATCGGCCAGCTTACAACATGAGAGGCAGCTTATGATACGCAATAACTTGGATGATATTATAGGAGTTTTACTTTTATAATTTATGATATAGGAACTGGAGCTACAATACACCTTCCATTATATTACGTCACAGGTGGCGGCTGAAGTATATCACAACCAGTAAAGGTCGATAATACTGATTAACTATAACACAAAGTTGATATTTTACCCATCCAAACTCTCACATTTAATACAAAGTGAAGAAAGTAAACTAACATAAGAAAATCATTAACGTAAAAGTAGAATAATTGCACGAGTAAATGAACGTGGCGGGAGAAGTACACCTTTTCACATATCCGTTGAGACATTGTTACATAACTATTTGATAAATTTCATAACCGAATGACAGAACACATATCGAATGACAATCGAAAATAACTGTTGGTGGTATGTCATTCTTCAATTGTTACATTCTCAAACGTATATATGTAGACTGTCGGTGTATTGTTCACGTCTGTCAACTTCATAACTTATATCAATCATTTCCCTTAGCATGAACGAACAGTTATTTTAGATTGTCATTCGATATGTGTTCTGTCATTCGGTTAAGAAATTTATCAAATAGTTATGAAACAATGTCTCAACGGATATGTGAAAAGGTGTATTTAACATAAATGGTTGAGGCGTAAATGGGTAACTTGTTTCATGATAACAATTTGTTAGTTGACGTGATGGTCGAAAAATGTACTGGGTGGACCTTGTGTTGTAGTTTTTATTTTCGTGACCAAAAAAAATTCTTTAATCTCCGGAGATATAAATAAATGAAAATAGCCACAACACTAAATTCAAGGTCCGTAGACAAAAAAAACGTATTTTTAGTCACACACACACACACACACACACACACACACACACACACACACGTGCTCCAAAACAGTGTCATTAAGCCCCTGGTATGACTCTAAGTTGAAGTCAATTCTGTTGGATTCTTGACACTTCAATAATTGTTGGTCTTCTCTCGTGTTGACCTTTCACACTGCATCAGGCGTCCACTATTGTACCAATGGCTTCCTCCTGGTGACATTTAATCGAACTTGTCGTGTGGGGAGATTTTGTTATTACATGTAAATATTGAGGGATTTTGATTTAGTTTTGTATAATTCTTGTTTTGTTTAATTTGTTTGTATAATTACTTGTTCGTAGGTCTTTTGTTATATTTGTAGCTTTTTGTAGATTGTAAATTTGTTTGTTACCATTTTATGTTGCCTATGTCATTGTTTTGGTTGGAGAACAATGTATTTTTTTTATTTTCCGTGTAGTACAATGATCCTTTTGTGTACATTATATTTTTTTCGCTTTTGTTTTTATTTTTCATACATAAGAATATACTTTTGATGGTTAAGTGGCCACGTGTTTTTTTGCTCATAAGTTTTTATAGATTTATTTATTTATTTATTTATTGTTTGTAATAAAAGGAATTTTGGAGCTCCTGAAGATTAGCCTTAGCTTATCTCACCTGAAGATGAACCAACCTAACCTAACCTAACCTAACCTAACCTTACTTTACCTTACCTAGTCTAATCTTACTTAACCTAACCCTAACTTGGCCTACGTAACCTAACCTAACCTAAGCCGGATTTTTTTTTGTAACATACAGGCGAGAAAAAAAAATATTACATGTGATATAAAAGAATAGTTACACCTTACTGAAGGACACTCCTACACTCCCTCTTCCTTGTCACTCTGTCATGTCATTCTCTTGAGCCGCGTGACAACACCTGACATCAGAGGGGCGTGACACACCGTCTTTGGCAAGCTAATGTTTAGTGGCAGGTATAAATTTATTTAAACATCATCTAGTAACAACTTGATTGGTTGGTTGGTATAAAATTATTTAAACATCAGCTAGTAACAACTTGATTGGCTGGTTGTCTGGCTAGCTGGTTGGTGCATGGGCTGGCTGGTTGGAGCATGGGCTGGATAGTGCTTGGGCTGGCTGGCTGGTGCATGGGCTGGCTGGTGTATGGGCTGGCTGGCTGGTGCATGGGCTGGCTGGCTGGTGCATAGGCTGGCTGATTGTATGGGCTGGCTGGCTGGTGCATGGGCTAGCTGGTGTATGGGCTGGCTGGCTGGTGCATGGGCTGGCAGCTGGTATATGGGCTGGCTGGCTGGTGCATGGGCTGGCTGGTGTATGGGCTGGCTGGCTGGTGCATGGGCTGGCTGGTGTATGGGCTGGCTGGCTGGTGCATGGGCTGGCTGGTGCATGGGCTGGCTGGCTGTGGTGCATGGGCTGGCTGGCTGGTGCATGGGCTGGCTGGCTGGTGGGTGTGTTTAATGTTTTTATGGAGAAGTAATGAGAGGAAATATGTGACAAGTTGGACATATAATCTTATGGTATATTATTGTTTCTGGTGACCACTGTTTACTTCTGGTGGCTTTAGTTATTATATTACAGAGAGACAGTGAGAGAGGGATAGACAGACAGACAGTGAGAGAGGGATAGACAGAGAGACAGTGAGAGAGGGATAGACAGACAGACAGACACGCGTGGAAGGGGGGGGGGGTAATACCACGTCCCTCACCGGGCTATTGATCACTATACGTGGAACAACTACTACTGCTGATGTTGTAGTCTGTTGTTATGCATGATTTAAGCCACGTGCACCGTTTGTGTGTGTGTGTGTGTAGCGTGAGGTTGATGTAATAATAATAATAATAATAACGATACACGAAGAACAAAGGTATTTTGTTCCGTCAAATAAATACACTATAACTTAAACCAATTTGTTCTGAAAATACTAAACAAAATCACGTACATAAAATATTATTAAATCTTAGACAATTAATATGAGAACACTAAAACACCTGTAAAAATTATTCATTCATTTACATACATATTCACTGACCGTGGCGCCACTTTGAAGTCAAATGGCCACTGACTTGAGTTTCTGGATATTTTGCATAATATTTTTGTTTTCTCTTCGTCCTCAAAACTGAATTCTCTTATTTAAACCAAAACTTAATCCATAAAACCGAAATAATGTATAAAATATCGTTATCCTTTGCTGGTTATTTTACAAACTTACTATATTTCTGTTGATGGCAGAACTTGTGGGCAAAAATCAGCACTAGAACCAACAGCCAATAAAAACACTCCAAGCACGTAACGTCATAAGCTATTATCACTCTGATTGGCTAGGTGATGACGTTAACGATGGCATGATGTAGCTAATAAAATCGCTCCATGCACGTGACGTCGCAGGAAAGTAGCACTCTGATTGGCTAAGCGGATGGCGGCCATTGAATGTGATGACGTCGGCAATGGCATGAGGCCATCGATCAGCTGTGCGTGGGTGTGTTGTGTTATTGTCTTGAATTAAAGGTTTTTATTCACGAAATTATCACCCCAAAAGTCCCAGTCATTACTCTCGTCTATTTTTACTTGTCTCCACTTTCTCAATATTTACATTTATTATTGTTTATTATTAATTACGTCCCACATTCTTGTTACTGTTTCTACCAGTTATCATCAACTGTATTGATGTATATTCTAATATCTAATTTATTTTTACGATTTATATATTATCTGCTTATTACTTTAATTCTTACTTATTCCTTGGTTCCTTTCTTCCCTCACTCTCCTCCTCCTCCCCATTTTTTAATCTCCTTCTCCTCCTCTCCACATTTCTTTACTCTCCTTCACCTCCCCCCTTCTCTCCTTCTTTTACTCTCCTCCCTCTCCTTCTCCCCCTCCTTCTCTCCTTCTTTTACTCTCCTCCCCCTCCTTCTTTCCTTCCTTTACTCTCCTTCTCCTCTCCCTTCCTTTTCTCCTGCCTTTACTGCTTTCCCACCCCCATTCCTTCCTTTACTCTCGTCCTCCTTCCATTCTTCTCATCCCCATCTACCCTTTTCTTCTTTCTTCCAAATCTAAAGGTAATGAAGAGAGGGAACTTACCCCATGGTGACGAGGGGGAGGGTGGGGAGTGACAAATGTAAGGTTCCCGCTATCCTCCACACTCTCTCTATTCCCATGGAAGAGAATGAGGAGAAATATTGGGGTGAGTGGCAACTAGATCAACAGGAATATTCCTACCCGTCACCCCTCTTCTATCTCGCCCCTCCTTCCTCCTCTTCTATCCTCGCCCTCCCTCCTCTCTTCTATCCTCCTCCCCTCCCTCCTCTCTTCTGTCTCGCCCCTCCTTCCTCTCTTCTATCCTCGCCCTCCTCCTCTCTTCTATCCATAGCCCCTCCTTCCGCTCTTCTATCCTCGCCCCTCCCTTCCTCTCTTCTATCCTCGCCCCTCCCCTCCTCTCTTCTATCCTCGCCCCTCCTCTCCCTCTCCTCGAACCTTGCGTGTACATACCTCCTCCCCCTCCCCTCCACACACCTTGCCCTTGACATTCACAGCTAAGGCAGACATGTACGTGTGTGTGTGTGTGTGTGTGTTTGTGTTTCACCGTATGGACGTCAAAAGACTGCCACAGCAGCTACTCTACAGCCATTTAAAGAATGCCAAAGATAATGCTGGCGAACAACGGAAAAGGTTTAACCCTTCAATAAGAGGCGCCACTTGTACTATTTTATTTGGCTGACGGCAGACGATTTTACTCAGCTCAGAAGCGACTCCGTACAAGAAGTCTTATGATAAACTTGAAAAAGTACCAAATCGACTCCTTCATCTGGGAGAGAGGCCATCACTCCACACTAAATACCGAGGCAGATAAGCACCAACACCGAAAAGACGCTGCCGCCGCCCCTCCCGCACTAGATGTAGCCCTCCACACGTGTAACATCTGTGGATGGCCCTGTTGATCTCATATCGGCCTCTCGAGTCACCTCAGAGCTCACCAACGAAGGTGAGACACCATTACATATATACTAATATAATTCTGTTATCGCTGGATAATGGGCATACTCGATTCCGAATAACAAGAAAATAGTAGTAGTAGTAGTAGTATCAAGATGTAAAATTTGAAACAACTGGGGTCAAACAAGTGGCGTATGCTGACGACCTTACAGGAGCAGGAAAAGTGGAGGGCATCAAAAAGTGGTGGGACTTGGTAACATCGCGAGGTCCACAAATAGGGTACCACCCAAACGCCAGCAAGTCCTTCATCGTGAAGCCAGAACATTATGAACGGGCAATGGAGGTTTTTGGCGGAAGTGAGGTCAAAATAACTAAGGACGGCCAAAGACATCTAGGTGCAGTAATTGGCACTACGGACTTCAAGACCGAGTACGTAGCGGGAAAGGTGAATGAGTGGGTTAGAGAAATCCAAGCTCTGTCCGAGATTGCTAACACAGAGCCACATGCGGCTTTTGCTGCATTCACCCATGGAGTCAAGCATCGTTGGAACTACCTGATGCTTACTATCCCTGATATCGGACCCCTCCTCCACCCTCTGGAAGAAGCTATCAGTGTCAAGTTCATTCCCAAATTAATGAAACACCCTGACTTAACCCCAGCAGAAAGAGCACTTCTTGCACTTCCATCAAGACTGGGAGGGATGGGACTAACTAATCCAGAGGAGATTGCTGACACTGAACATCAAAATTCACTTAAGCTCACGGCAGCCCTCACTGACCACATAATAGCCCAGAATGCATCAGGGGAAGTGGACACTAGCGAAGTAAATAAGATCCGTAGGGCCATTACAACAGATCGGCAGCACTGCCAAAATGACATGTTGCAGCAACTATTGCTGCAGGCTCCAGAAAATTTGACAAAAAAAGTAGCTATAGCGCAGGAGGTGGGCGCCTCGAACTGGTTAACTACGTTACCGATAAGGGCAAATGGTTTCAGCCTTAACAAACAAGAATTTACAGATGCCATTGCTCTAAGGTACGGTTGGCCAGTGGATGGTTTGCCCTCCCCATGCGTGTGTGGCTCTTCCTATGACGGCGATCACGCCATGGTCTGCAAGAAGGGGGGCTTCATTTGCATGAGGCATGACGAGGTAAGGGATCTCACAGCAAATATGTTGAAGGAAATCTGCCGGGACGTCATGGTAGCACCGACCCTCCTTCCACTGGATGGTGAGATCTTCCAACACAGGACTTCAAACACATCTAACGAAGCCCGTGTGGACGGCAGTGCTCGAGGATTCTGGACGCTGGGACAGCGAGCTTTCTTCGACATCAGGATTTTTGATCCCATGGCCACTTGTCACCGTAACCTAGCTCTCGATGCTGCACATAGGAGGAACGAGAACGACAAGAGAAGGGCGTATGGGGAGAGAATTCAAAACGTTGATCAAGGCAGCTTCACTCTTCTAGTGTTCACAACCTCTGGTGGGATGGGCCCAAGTGCAAGATGTTTCTACGCCAGACTCGCGGAGTTGATCTCCGAACAGAAGCAGCAGCCCAGAAGTTATGTTACAGCCTGGATGAGATGTCGACTGTCCTTCTCTCTCCTTCGGTCGGCTTTGCTCTGCCTCAGGGGAACGAGAGCTTCTGCCCCTACTCCGACAACTGCTGCAGATATTGACTATGAGGCTACAGTCACCGAATGCCGCATAGATCTGCGGCTCAACTAATTTAACACAGATAGGATAGCTTATTATGTATTAGGATATTTAATATTAAGGTAATTAAATGATGGCGAAGGTGTGGCTATTGGGGGAGGCTGGAGGCCACGTATTTAAAAAAAAAATAGTAGTAGTAGTAGTAGTGGAGGTGGTGTGTGTGTGTTGTGGGAAGGGGAAAGAGGGAGAGAAGGTGTGCTGGGGTGACTTAACGGATATATTGGAGTGTGTTGGGCAAGGGACTCTGCTATGTCAGGGAATGGAGAGAGAGGATCAGAACGGGAAGAGCTGAGTGGCGTACCCGGGGGGGGGGGGGACTAAACTTACGGAGGTATTGTTGAAATACGAAATAAGTAATATTTTTCTGTTATACTTTACTTGTTGTTGACGTTATTAGTGATGCTTTTTTTTATTTATTATGTTTTCGTTATTTTTCTTTTATTATTGTTAAAATGGTTTATTAGGAATAATTGATCAGCTCAAGGGGCCCCCAGCACCATAGAGTATAGTCACCCCTCCTCCTCCTCGTCTGTTATATACATTAACAGCCTATTATTACGTCTCACGAGCAAGACCTATTGTTTTGTTTTCTGCGTTACGCCAACTCCCTCATCAACATTTTTAACCTGATGATGAACTACGGACGTTTCTAGCCGCTCATATCACGTATTATTTAAGTCACAGTTCAAAACAGCGTAAGTTGAGGCTTGAGATGCCTGAAAAAATTAATACCATTCCCGTATTTAACAAGATGTACTGAAGTTTATTTTAAAAACTATCACCATTTATCGAATTTACACGTTCATATATATATATATATATATATATATATATATATATATATATATATATATATATATATATATATATATATATATATAAAGAAGAAATACATAATGTACGATTTGAACATAAAAATCAAATATTTACGAAAAGTTCTGAATTCTAAATATCTTGATGTGAATAATACACGCACTAGGTACTGTATGAAGAGAGAGAGAGAGAGAGAGAGAGAGAGAGAGAGAGAGGTAGGTCAGGCCTTCATACCTACTACATGAAGCACAGGTTCCTGACCCTTTCTCCCTCCCCCCTTCACCTCCTCTCAGGGTTGAGTGAGTGATTGATTTTGCCGCTTACAGCGGCTACTTTATTGTGCACCCCACACTCATCCTGTGAGCGGTAGCGCAAAAGGATTACAGAGTAGAGTTTACAACGGGTCATGGCACTGAATGTTACACAGTATTTCAATTACATTATTTGTTTAGTTCCATACATAAAGGGTAACTTATTCGCAACTACGTGAGTACAGGCGTGTGAGGCAGTATGTCTGGCCTCACACTTTGTTATTCACATTTGCGTGAGAAGTATTCAAGCACATAGTGTATTTGGTTCTGTACACGAGAACTGATATAGTTTGTGTGTGTGTGTGTGCGTGTGTGTGTGGGTGTGGGTGTGTGCGTGTGTGTGTGGGTGTGAATAATAATAATAATAATAATTAACAGTTTATTGAAAGAGCTTGGCAGCCAGAAGGCTGAAAATATACAGTTACATATTTGGGGAATGGGTTTCGAATTATAAATAATATACAAGTAACATAAGTGATACAAATAAGATATATAATAACTAGATGGGGAAAAGCTCAAACTACAGGGCATTTCAACATAGTGACAGTGCAAGAAGTAGTATTTACTGGGAGTGAATACACTGGTCTATTACTAGTTATTGATAATTTTTACAATGGTTGGGACTGGGCTGTTCTTATAGCGATCAGTTCGTGCACGTATGGGCTGGATGCGGTTGTGGTGTCGAACAGCAATTCTCGGGCTAGGGATCTCAGGTGGTAGTAGGAACCGGTGTCGAGGATGGTGTAGAAGCTTCTTACCAAATTTGCAGATGAGGTCGTGGTGATGGTCAGTGAGAGTCGAAAGGGTCAGTGTGTTGAGCGCTTCTTGATATGTGGAGTAGGAAGGGGAGAGAATAATCTTGCATGCCCTCTTTTGCACTTTTTCTAGGTGTTTACGTTGTGTGGCATTTAGGGAGGAAGACCAGGTGGGGGAGGCATAGGTGAGCTTGGGAAGTATGAATGTTGTGTAAACACTGAGGAGCTCGGGTGCAGGAACTCCGAGGGACTTGAGTCGGCGGAGGAGGTGGAGACGGAAACTGGAGGATTTGACAACTTCACTGACGTGTGGTTTCCAATTTAGTTTGTTGTCTATGGTGACGCCGAGGAGCTTCGTGGAATCTACAACCTGGAGTGTGTTCGGACCTAAAGTAATGGAAGGAGGTGGGACAATGTCGGAGGAGAGGTTGATGTGCATAACCATGGTCTTGGTATGGTTGATGGTGACATGGTTGTTGGTGGCCCAGTTTTGAAGACTGTTCAATAAATCCTGAAGGGCGGTATAGTTGGGAGTAGAATTGTTGACGCTGATCCCAATGGTGGAGTCGTCGACATATTTCCAGCGAGCGGGGGTTTCTCTTAGGGCATCATTGATGAGCATAAGGAAGCAGAGTGGACCCATCTTGGTGCCTTGGGGGACGCCACAGGTGAGTGACTGAAAGGTGGAGACAGCCCCTCGGAAGCGTACAGCTTGGCGTCGGTCACTGAGGAAGTCTGTAAGCCATGGTATAAGACTTCTCCGAAGCCCGAGGTCAATAGCTTTGTTGATGATTATATTGTGGTCGACTAGGTCGAATGCTTTAGTGAAATCAATGAAGGCGACAGCTGTGTGTGTGTGTGTGTGTGTGTGTGGGGTGTGTGTGTGTGTGTGGGTGTGGTGTGTGTGTGTGTGTGTGTGTGTGTGTGTGTGTGTGTGTGTGTGTGTGTGTGTGTGTGTGAGTGAATACACTGATTTATTACAAGTTATAATTTTTACAATAGTTGGGACTGGGCTGTTCTTATAGCGATCAGTTCGTGCACGTATGGGCTGGATGCGGTTGTGGTGTCGAACAGCAATTCTCAGACTAGGATCTCAGGTGGTAGTAGGAGCCGGTGTCGAGGATGGTGTAGAAGCCTTACCAAATTTGCAGATGAGGTCGTGGTGATGGTGAGTGAGAGTGTCTGTGTGTGTGTGTGTGTGTGTGTGTGTGTGTGTGTGTGTGTGTGTGTGTGTGTGTGTGTGTGTGTGTGTGTGTGTGTGTGTTCCATTTGCATCACTTCCTCTTGTGTTTTTCATTCTTCCTCTCGACCTCACCGTATCTTTTCTTCCTCTGAACTTTTCCTGCTCCCTTCCTTCCTTTTCTCCATTATCATATCTTCTTCCTCCTCCTTCTCCCACATCCCTTCTTCTTGCTTCTCCTCCGCCTCCCCTTCCCTCCCCACACCTCTTTTTTCTTCATCCATCTCTTCGTCCTCTCATCTTCCTATTTTCTTCTTCCTCCTTCTCCTCCTCCTCTTATTCTTCCTCTTCACATCCCTTTACCTCCTCTTCCTCCTTGTATCTCTTTTTCCTCTGCTCTTCTTCCTTACACTCCTCCTCCCCCTCACACTTCTTCTTTCTCCTCCTACTCATATTCCCATACCTCTTCTAATTTCATCTCCACTTCTCCCCCTTCCTCCTCCCCCTTCCTCCTCCCCCTCTCCCCCTCCATCGTGATACCGCAGGGGGGGGAGAAGGGAATTACCTTCGTTGATTAACTGGTAGGCTGATGGTACCTCCTGTTGTGTTGTTGTTGTGGTGGTGGTGGTGGTGGTAGTGATGGTGTTGTTGCTATTGTGGTTGTTCTTGATATGGTGGTGGTGGTGATGATGATGGTGTTGGTGGTTGTTGTTGTTGAAATGATGACAGTGGTGGTGGTTGTGATGGTGGTGTTTGTTGTGGTAGCTGTGCTGAGGATATGTATGTATGTATGTATGTATGTATGTATGTATGTATGTATGTATGTATGTATAAGATAATATACAGTGTTCACCAACTCTCACATTCTTTTCTCAGTGAACAATCATAACATCTACAACAATGTTCAGTGTTCACCAGAAAAAAAAGGTGTGTGTGTGTGGGAGGGGGGGGACACCATGATAACGAGGTTCCTGTACCAAGTTGTTCACTGGTGGTCTCCCGCAGCTCACCTGCAGTGTCTGGCGGTGGTGAGACACGCCTCAACTCAGCTGGGTGGCGTGGGGGCGTGTGAACCTGGTATACATCGGCATTATGCACACCTGGATGCACATGAGGGGCGTGTGTACATAGCATATATTCCTGTACGTATAACTAGACGCTCATGAGTGGCGCGGTGTGTTTATATTCAAGTAATTCGTTGCTACACGCATGTCAGGGCGTAGTTATATTAAGGATATAATGTACACGCAAGGACGCACGCAGCCTGTAGCGTGTATGTCATGTACACCCACTAAAGCATTACTCGGTACCCTTACGGTTTGATACAGTATAAAACAGGTGCCGAATAATTTTTTAGTGGGTGTACAGGTAAGACTTCCCTGGTGGAGGGGTGCGTCTGTGTGCGTTAATTCTTACGTTCATATGTGTATGTGATCAGGTTTGCCTTCATACATGGTTGAATGTAAATATATGCTAGTAAACGTTCTTTGTGTGTGTGTGTGTATGGTGTGTGTTTACCAATACATGTAAACGTGTGTGTGTGTGTGTGTACGTACGTACGTGTATGTGTGTCTATGTAACACTAGCGAGGAGGTGTGGGGGGTCATATATATTACTGACCCCAGTATTACCAGCCACTAACTTACATTATCCTGGGAAGTGAAAACAAGGATGAGAAATAATTTTTTTTTTCATCCAAAGGAAAGAAAGTGGAATAGTGGGATGTGGGAAGTCATCATCCTAAAGGGGTTAAGTCATCATACTCAAGTGTTAAGTCATCATTCTAAAGGGGTTAAGTCATCATACTCAAGTGTTAAGTCATCATTCTAAAGGGGTTAAGTCATCATACTCAAGTGTTAAGTCATCATTCTAAAGGGGTTAAGTCATCATACTCAAGTGTTAAGTCATCATCCTAAAGGGGTTAAGTCATCATACTTAAGTGTTAAGTCATCATCCTAAATGGGTTAAGTCATCATACTCAAGTGTTAAGTCATCATTCTAAAGGGGTTAAGTCATCATACTCAAGTGTTAAGTTATCATTCTATAGGTGTTAAGTCATCATACTGAAGTGTTAAGTCATCATTCTAAAGGGGTTAAATCATCATACTCAAGTGTTAAGTCATCATTCTATAGGTGTTAAGTCATCATACTCAAGTGTTAAGTCATCATCCTAAATGGGTTAAGTCATCATACTCAAGTGTTAAGTCATCATTCTACTGTAAAGGGGTTTATCGAGTGAGATAATAAGGAGAATTATTATTATTATTATTATTATTATTACTATCATTAGTAGTAGGTCTGCTTTGCTCTGCCTCAAGGAAACGAGAGCATCCGCCCCAAAGCCGACAACAGTTGCAGATATTGACTATGAGGCAACAGTCACTTAATGCCGCA
Organism: Homarus americanus; assembly: GCF_018991925.1. Taxonomy (NCBI): domain Eukaryota; kingdom Metazoa; phylum Arthropoda; class Malacostraca; order Decapoda; family Nephropidae; genus Homarus; species Homarus americanus. Next base: position 22,750,643 of record NW_024713129.1, read on the forward strand.
TATATCTGCGGCTCAACTAACTCAACACACCTAGGGTAGCTACTTATTTATTAGGATATACAATTTTAAGGTTATAAAATGGCGGCGAAGGTTTGGCTATTGGGGGAGGCTGGAGGCCATTATAAAAAGAAAAAAGAAAAAAGTAGTAATAATATTAATATTAATATTGTTTTTGTTACAAATTAACTTAACAATTAATACACTCTTAAAGACCTCTCATTGTTGAAAAGCAGCTATGCATTACCATCACGTACACCAACACAGCCACCACCACGTCCACCAACACACCCCCACCACCACGTACACCAACGCTCCTCCACCACCACCACGCATACCAACACACCTCCACCACCACGTACACCAACGCTCCTCCACCACCACCACGCATACCAACACACCCCACCACCACGTACACTAACATACCACCACCACCACCACGTACACTAACACACCTCCACCACCACGTACCAACACCTCCACCACCACGTACACCCAACGCTCCACCACCACGTACAGCAATACACCTCCACCATCACGTACACCAACACACATCCACCACCGTACACAATACACCTCCACCACCACGTACACCAACACTCCTCCACCACCACGTACACCAACGCTCCACCACCACGTACACCAATACACCTCCACCATCACGTACACCAACACACCTCCACCACCACGCACTACCAACACCTTCCACCATCACGTACACCAACACACCTCCAACATCACGTACACCAACACCACACCACCACCGTACACCAACCTCCACCACCACGTACACCAACACACTTCCACCATCACTACACAACACACCTCCACCACCACGTACACCAACACACCACCACACGTACACCAACACCTCCACCACCACGTACACCAACACCTCCCCCACCACGTACCAGCACACCTCCACCATCACCTACACCAACACACCTCCACCACCACGTACACCAACACACCACCACCACGTACACCAACACACCTCCACCACCACGTACCCACACCTCCACCACATTACCAACACCTCCACCACCCGTACACCAACACACCTCCACCACCACGTACGCTACACCTCCACCACCGTACACCAACATACCTCCACCACCACGTAAACCAACAACCACCACCACCGCACCAACACACCTCCACCACCACGTACACCAACATACCTCCACCACCACGTACACTCCACACTCCACCACCACGTACACCAACACACCTCTCCAACATCACGTACACCAACACCACACCACAAGACGTACACCACCACATTCTCCACCACCACGTGCACCAACACACTGCACACCACTGCATATCAACACACTTCTACCCACTACCCATTGCTCCACCATCACGTACACCAACACCACACCACCACCACGTACACCAACACACCTCCACACCATTACTACATTCAACACACCTCCACTGCCACGTACACCAACATACCTCATCACCACACACACCAACATACTGTACCCACCATCATGCATTTCTAACACTTCTCCACCACTACGTACACTCACACCTCCACCACCACGCATACCAACACACCTCTACCATCACGCTGCACACTAACACACCTCCACCATCATTGCACTTCTAACACTCCTCATGCACCTGGGAGTGTCAGGGGTACCAGGGAGGCCAATGGAGTACCTGGGAGGTCAGAGATGCCTGGGAGGCTGAGGCCTGGGAGTGTCAGAGGTGTACCTGTAGTGTCAGAGGTGTACCTGGGAGTGTCTGAGATGCACCTGGGAGTGTAAAAGGTACCGGAATGTCGGAGGTACCTATGTCGAGGTACCTGGGAGGTCAGAGGTGTACCTGGGAGTGTCAGGAGGTGTACCTGGGAGTGTCAGAGGTGTACCTGGGAGTGTCTGAGGTACCTGAAGTGTCAGAGGTGCCTGGAGTGTCAGGAGGTGCACTTGGGAGTGTCAAAGGTGCACCTGAGGACTGTGGTGTACCTGGGTGTGTTCGAGGTGTACCTGGGAGTGTCGGAGGTGTACCTGCCAGTGTCTGAGGTGTACCTGACAGTGTCAGTGGTTTACCTGGGAGTGTCAGAGGTGTACCTGGGAGTGTTAGACGTATCAGGGAGTGACAGAGGAGTACCTAGGGAGTGCTCAGAGGTGACCTGGGAGTGTGGAAGTGTACCTGGGAGTGTCCTTCGGTGTACCTGGGAGTGTCAGAGGTGCACCTGGGAGTGTCAGGGGTAACAGGGTCAGTGGAGTACCTGGGAGGCCAGAGGTACCTGGGAGGCCAGGGGAGGTGTACCTGGGAGTGTCAGAGGTGTACTTGGGAGTGTCTGAGCTGTACCTGGGAGTGTCTGGAGGTGTACCTGGCAGTGTCTGAGGTGTACCTGGGAGTGTCAGAGGCACTTGGGAGTGTCAGAGGTGCACTTGGGAGTGTCTGAGGTGCTGAGAGGTTCTGAGGTGTACCCAGTGTCTGAGGTGTACCTGGGAGTGTCTGAGGTGTACCTGGCACTGTCGGAGGAGCTGGGAGTGTCACCGAGGCACCTGGGAGTGTTAGAGGTATCAGAGTGACAGAGGAGTACCAGGAGTGTCAGAGGTACCTGGGAGTGTCAGGAGGTGTACCTGGGAGTGTCAGAGGTGTACCTGGGAGTGTCGGAGGTGTACCTGAGTGTCAGAGGTGTACCTGGGAGGCCAGAGGTACCTGGGAGTGTCAGAGATGTACCTGGGAGTGTCGGAGTGTACCTGGGAGTGTCGGAGGTGTACCTGGGAGGTCAGGTGTACCAGGGAATGTCAGTGGAGAACCTGGGAGTGTCAGAGGTGTACCTGGGAGTGTCGGAGGTGCACCTGGGAGTGTCAGGGGTGTACCAGGGAGTGTCAGTGGTGTACCTGGGAGTGTCAGAGGTACCTGGAGTGTCAGAGGTGTACCTGGGAGTGTCAGAGGTGTACCTGGGTGTGTCCGAAGTGCACCTGGAGTGTCAGAGGTGCCTGGGAGGTCAGAGGTGCACTTGGGAGTGTCACGAGGTGCACCTGGAGTGTCTGAGGTGTACCTGGGAGTGTCTGAGGTACCTGGCAGTGTCTGAGGTGTACCTGGCAGTGTCTGAGGTGTACCTGGCAGTGCCGGAGGTGTACCTGGGAGTGTCAGCGGTGTACCTGGGAGTGTCAGAGAGATGTACCAGGAGGTCAGGAAGACCTAGGGAGGTCAGAGGTGTACCTGGGAGTGTCGGAGGTGTACCTGGGAGTGTCAGGAGGTGTGACCTGGGAGTGTCAGAGGTGTACCTGGGAGTGTCAGAGGTGTACCTGGGAGTATCGGAGGTGTACCTGGGAGTGTCGGAGGTGGTACCTGGGAGTGTCGGAGGTGTACCTGGGAGGTGGAGAAGTGTACCTGGGAGTGTCGGAGGTACCTGGGAGTGTCGGAGGTGTACCTGGGAGTGTCAGAGGGCACTGGGAGTGTCAGAGGTGTACCTGGGAGGTCGGAGGTGTACCTGGGAGGCCGAGGTACTGAGAGTGTCAGGAGGTGTACCTGGGAGGTCAGAGGTGTACCTGGGAGGTCAGAGATGTACCTGGGAGTGTCAGAGGAACACCTGGGAGGTCAGAGGTGTACCTGGGAGTATCGGAGGTGTACCTGGGAGGCTCAGAGGTGTACCTGGGAGTGTCAGAGGTGTACCTGGGAGTGTCATAGATGTATCTGGGAGTGTTGACGGTACCTGGGAGTGTCAGAGGTATACCAGGAATGTCAGTGGAGTACCTGGGAGTGTCAGAGGTGTACCTGGGAGTGTGAGGAGGTGTACCTGGGAGTGTCAGAGGTACCTGGGAGTGTCGGAGGTGTACTTGCGAGAGTGTGAGAAGTGTACCTGGGAGTGTCTGGGGTGTATCTGGGAGTGTCTGGGGTGTACCTGGGAGTGTCTGAGGTGTACCTGGTAGTGTCAGAGGTACCTGGAGTGTCAGAGGTGTACCTGGGAGTGTCAGGGTTGTACCAGGGAGTGTCACGAGTACCTGGAGTGTCAGAGATGTACCTGGGAGTGTCAGAGGTGTACCTGGGAGTGTCAGAGATGTACCTGTTAGTGTCAGAGGTGTACCTGGGAGTGTCTGAGATGCACCTGGGAGTGTAAAAGGTACCTGGGAGTGTCGGAGGTGTACCTGGGAGTGTCGGAGGTGTACCTGGGAGTGTCAGAGGTGTACTTGGGAGTGTTAGAGGTGTACCTGGGAGGTCACGTGTACCTGGGAGTGTCTGAGGTGTACCTGAAGTGTCAGAGGTGTGCCTGGAGTGTCAGAGGTGCACTTGGGAGTGTCAAAGGTGCACCTTGGAGTGACTGTGGTGTACCTGGGTGTGTCTGAGGTGTACCTGGCAGTGTTCGAGGTGTACCTGCCAGTGTCTGGAGGTGTACCTGGCAGTGTCAGCGGTTTACCTGGGAGTGTCAGCGGTGTACCTGGGAGGTTAGGACGTGTATCAGGAGTGACAGAGAGTACCTAGGAGGTCAGAGGTGTACTTGGGAGTGTGAGAAGTGTACCTGGGAGTGTCTCGGTGTACCTGGGAGTGTCAGAGGTGTACCTGGGAGCGTCAGGGGTGTAACAGGAATGTCAGTGAGTACCTGGGAGTGTCAGAGGTGTACCTGGGAGTGTCAGAGGTGTACCTGGGATTGTCAGAGGTGTACCTGGGAGTGTCAGAGGTGTACCTGGGAGTGTCGGAGGTGTATGTGAGAGTAAGAAGTGCACTGGGAGTGTCGGAGGTGTACCTGGGAGTGTCGGAGGTGTACCTGGGAGTGTGAGGTGTACTTGGGATTTTCTGAGGTGTACCTGGGAGGTCTGAGGTGTACCTGGCAGTGTCTGAGGTGTGCCTGGGAGGTCAGAGGCACTTGGGAGGTGCAGAGGCACCTTGGAGTGTCTGGAGGTGTACCTGGAAGTGTCTGAGGTGTACCTGGCAGTGTCTGGAGGTGTACCTGGCAGTGTCTGAGGTGTACCTGGCACTGTCAGCGGTAAGCTGGGAGTGTCACCGGGCACCTGGGAGTGTTAGAGGTGTATCAGGGAGTGACAGAGGAGTACCTAGGAGTGTCGGTGTACCTGGGAGTGTCAGAGGTGTACCTGGGAGTATCGGAGGTGTACCTGGGAGGTCAGAGGTGTACCTGGGAGTGTCAGGAGGTGTACCTGGGAGTATCAGGAGATGTACCTGGGAGTGTCAGGAGGTGTATCTGGGAGTGCTGGATGTATACCTGGGAGTGTCAGAGGTACCAGGGAATGTCAGTGGAGAACCTGGGAGGTCAGAGGTGTACCTGGGAGTGTCGGAGGCACCTGGGAGTGTTGGGGGTGTACCAGGAGGTCAGTGGAGCACCTGGGAGTGTCAGAGGTGTACCTGGGAGTGTCGGAGGTACATGGAGTGTCAGGAGGTGTACCTGGCAGTGTCAGAGGTGTACCTGGGAGGTCAGAGGTGTGCCTAGGAGTGTCTGAGGTGTACCTGGGAGTGTCTGAGGTGCACCTGGGAGTGTCTGAGGTGTACCTGGGAGTGTCAGAGAAGTACCAAGGAGGTCACAGGAGTCCTGGGAGTGTAAGAGGTGTACATGGGAGGCTCAGAGGTGTACCTGGGAGTGTCTGAGGTACCTGGGACTGTCAGAGGTGTACCTGGGAGTGTCTGAGGTGTACCTGGAGTGTCTGAGGTACCTGAGTCGCACAGGAACCAGGGAGTGAAAGAGGTGTACCTGGGAGGCCGAGGTTTACCAGGGAGTGTCTGAGTGTACCTGGGAGGTCGGAGGTGTACCTGGGAGTGTGGAGAAGTGTACCTGGGAGGACTGAGGTGGCACTGGAGTGTCGGAGGTGTACCTGGGAGGTCAGGAGGTGTACTTGGAGGTCAGGAGGTGTCCTGGGGAGTGTCAGCGGTACCTGGGAGTGTCTGAGGTGTACCTGGGAGTGTCAGAGGCGTGCCTGGGAGTGTCGCAGGTGTACCTGGGAGTGTCGGAGGTGTACCTGCCAGTGTCAGCGGTGTACCTTGAGTGTCAGGGAGGTGTACCAGGTAATGTCAGTGGAATACCTGGGAGGTCAAACGTGTACCTGGGAGTGTCAGAGGTGTACCTGGGAGTGTCAGAGGCACCTGGGAGTGTCAGAGGTGTACCGGGAGTGTCGGAGGTGTACCTGGGAGGAGAAGTGTACCTGGGAGTGTCTGGGGTGTACCTGGGAGTGTCAGGAGGTGTACCTGGGAGTGTCAGAGGCATACCTGAGAAGGCCAGGTGTACCAGGGAATGTCAGTGGAGTACCTGGGAGGTGTGAGAAGTGTACCTGGGAGGTCAGAGGTGTACCTGGGAGGTCTGAGGTGTACCTGGGAGTGTCAGAGGTGTACCTGGGAGTGTCGGAGGTACCTGAGGCCTGAGGTGTACCTGGGAGTGTCAGGAGGTGTACTTGGGAGTGTCAGAGGTGTACCTGGAGTGTCAGGGGTGTACCTGGGAGTGTCTGAGGTGGCACCTGGGAGTGTCAGGAGGTGTGCCTGGGAGTGTCAGGAGGTGCACCTGGGAGGTCAGAGGTGCACCTGGGAGTGTCTGAGGTGTACCTGGGAGTGTCTGAGGTGTACCTGGGAGTGTCTGGAGGTGTACCTGGGAGTGTCTGAGGTGTACCTGGGAGTGTCAGCGTGTACCTGGGAGGTCAGTGGTGCACCTGGTAGTGTCAGAGGTGTGTCTGGGAGTGTTGGACGTGTGCCTGGGGTGTCAGAGGTGTACCAGGGAGTGTCAGTGGAGAACCTGGGAGTGTCAGAGGTGTACCTGGGATGTCCGGAGGTGCACAAGTGTCAGGGGGTGTGAGGGAGTGTCAGTGGAGTGCCTGGGTGTCAAGAGGTGTACCTGGGAGTGTCAGAGGTGTACCTGGGAGTGTCAAGTGTACCTGTGAGTGTCAGAGGTGTACCTGGGAGTGTCTGAGGATGCCTGGGGTGAAAAGTGTACCTGGGAATGTCGGAGGTGTACCTGGGGTGTCGGGGAGTGCCTGGGGTGTCAGAGGTGTACTTGGGAGTGTTAGGGTGTACCTGGGAGTGTCAGAGGTGTACCTGGGAGTGTCTGGTGTGCCTGGAGGTGTCAGAGGTGTGCCTGGGAGTGTCAGAGGTGCACTTGGGAGTGTCAAGGTGCACCTTGGGTGTCTGGCATGGGTGTGTCTGGTGTGCCTGGCAGTGTCTGAGGTGTACCTGGCAGTGTCTGAGGTGTACCTGGCAGTGTCAGAGGTGTACCTGGGAGTGTCAGCGGTGTACCTGGGAGTGGAGCGTGTATCAGGGAGTGACAGAGGTACCTAGGAGTGTCAGAGGTACTTGGGGTGTGAGAAGTGTACCTGGGAGTGTCTCAGGTGTACCTGGGAGTGTCAGAGGTGTACCTGGGGAGTGTCAGAGTGTAACAGGGAATGTCAGTGGAGTACCTGGGAGTGTCAGAGGTGTACCTGGGAGTGTCAGAGGTGTGCCTGGGATTGTCAGAGGTGTACCTGGGAGTGTCAGAGGTGTACCTGGGAGTGTCAGAGGTGTGTGTGTGGGGTGCATGAAGTGTGCCTGGGGAGTGTCGGAGGTGTACCTGGGGAGTGTCAGAGGTGTGCTTGGGATTGTCTGAGCTGTACCTGGGAGTGTCTGAGGTGTACCTGGCAGTGTCTGGTGTGCCTGGGGTGTCAGAGGTGCTTGGGAGTGTCAGAGGTGCGCATGGGGTGTCTGGGTGTACCTGGGGTGTGAGGTGTGCCTGGGTGTCTGAGGTGCCTTGGCAGTGTCTGTGGGTGCCTGGCACTGTCAGCGGTGTTTCTGGAGATGTCTGCCAGTGCACCTGGGAGTGTTAGATGTGTCATCAGGGGAGTGACAGAGTGCCTAGGGTGTCAGAGGTGTACCTGGGAGTGTCAGAGGTGTACCTGGGAGTGTCAGAGGTGTCCTGGGAGTTATCAGGAGGTGTACCTGGGAGTGTCAGAGGGTGTGCCTAGGGGTGTCAGGTGTACCTGGGAGTATCAGAGATGTGCCTGGGAGTGTCAGAGGTGTATCTGGGAGTGTTGGACGTGCCTGGGGAGTGTCAGAGGTGTACCAGGGAATGTCAGTGGAGAGACCTGGGAGTGTCAGAGGTGTACCTGGGGTGTCGGAGGTGCCTGGGGTGTCAGGGGGTGTACCAGGGGTGTCAGTGGAGTACCTGGGAGTGTCAGAGGTGTACCTGGGGTGTCGGAGGTGTACCTGGGGAGTGTCAAGGGTGTATGGAGTCGGAGGTTTACCTGGGAGTGTCGGAGTTGTGCCTGGGGTGTCGAGGGTGGCACTGGGAGTGTGGGGGTGTGCCTGGGAGTGTCGGAGGTGTACCTGGGGTGTGGGGAGTGTACCTGGGAGTGTCGGAGGTGTGCTTGGGAGTCAGGGTGTGCCTGGTGTCAGGGGTGTACCTGGTGTGTCTGAAGTGTACCTGGGAGTGTCAGAGGTGTGCCTGGGGTGTCAGAGGTGCACTTGGGAGTGTCAGAGGTGCACCTTGGGTGTCTGGTGTGCCTGGGGTGTCTGAGGGTGACCTGGCGGTGTCTGGTGTACCTGGCAGTGTCTGGTGTGCCTGCAGTGTCAGCGGTGTGCCTGGGAGTGTCAGCGGTGTACCTGGGAGTGTCAGAGATGTACCAGAGTGTCAGAGGAACACCTAGGAGTGTCAGAGGTGTACCTGGGAGTATCGGAGGTGTACCTGGGGAGTGTCAGAGGTGTACCTGGGGTGTCAGAGGTGTGCCTGGGGAGTGTCATAGATGTATCTGGGGTGTTGGAGGTGTACCTGTGGGGAGTGTCAGAGTGTGCCTGGGAGTGTCAGTGGTGTACCGGTGTGTCAGGAGGTGTGGGGTGTGAGAGGTGTGCCTGGGGGTGTCGGTGTTGGGTGCTGTGGGATTTGGGGGTGTGCCTGGCAGTGTCTGAAGTGTACCTGGCAGTGTCTGGTGTACCTGGGAGTGTCTGGGGTTTACCTGATGTCAGGGGTGTGCCTGGGAGTGTTAGGCGTGTATCAGGGGAGTGACAGAGTACCTGGAGGTGTCAGAGGTGTGGGGGATTGTGAAGTGTGCAGGTGTCTGAGGTGTACCGAGTGTCAGAAGTGTACCTGGGAGTGTCAGGGGTGTGACAGGGGATGTCAGAGTGGAGTACCTGGGAGTGTCAGAGGTGTGCCTGGGGTGTCAGAGTGTGCCTGGGATTTTGTCAGGAGTAGCACCTGGGGTGTCAGAGGTGTACCTGGTGTCAGGGTGTGTGTGGGGTGTGAGAGTGTGCCTGGGGTCAGGTGTACCTGGGGTGTCAGAGGTGTGCTTTGGATTGCTCAGGGTGTACCTGGGGTGTCTGGGGTGTGCCTGGCAGTGTCTGAGGTGTGCCTGGGAGTGTCAGAGTGCACTTGGGGGTGTCAGAGGTGCACTTGGGGTGTCTGGGAGTGTACCTGGGGTGTCTGGGGTGGCTGGCAGTGTCTGAGGGTGCACTTGGCAGTGTCTGAGGTGTGCCTGGCAGTGTCAGCGGTGTTTCTGGGAGTGTCAGTGGTGTACCTGGGAGTGTTAGAAAGTGTACCATCAAGGGTGACAGAGTGGTACCTAGGAGTGTCAGAGGTGTGCCTGGGAGTGTCAGAGGTGTGCCTGGGAGTGTCAGGGTGTCCTGGGGTGTCAGAGTGTGCAGGAGTGTCAGAGGTGTGCACAGGGGTAGCAGAGGTGTGCCTGGGGTGTCAGAGATGTACCTGGAGTGTCAGAGGTGTATCTGGGGTGTTGGACGTGTGCCTGGGGTGTCAGGGTGTCACAGGGGAATGTCAGTGGAGAATCTGGGAGTGTCAGAGGTGTGCCTGGGAGTGTCGGGAGGTGCACCTGGGGTTATCAGGGGTGTGCAGGAGTGTCAGTGGGTGCCTGGGAGTGTCAGAGGTGTTCCTGGGGAGTGTCAGAGGTGTGCCTGGGGAGTGTCAGAGGTGTACATGGGAGTGTCAGGGGGTTTACCTGGGAGTGTCAGGTTGTACCTGGGGGTGTCAGAGGTGTGCCTGGGGTGTGTGAGAGAAGTGTGCCTGGGGTGTCAGGTGTGCCTGGGGTGTGGGGAGGTGTGCCTGGGGTGTGGGGAGGTGTGCTTGGGGAGGTCAGGGGTGTGCCTGGGGAGTGTCAGCGGTGTGCCTGGGTGTGTCTGAGGTGTGCCTGGGGGTGTCAGAGGTGTGCCTGGGGTGTCAGAGGTGCGCTTGGGGGTGTCAGGAGGTGGTGCACCTTGGAGTGTCTGAGGTGTACCTGGGGAGTGTCTGGGGTGTACCTGGCAGTGTCTGGGGTGTGCCTGGGGTGTCTGGGGTGTGCCTGGCAGTGTCAGCGGTGTGCCTGGGGTGTCAGAGGTGTGCCTGGGAGTGTCAGAGGTGTACCAGGGAGTGTCAGAGACACCTGGGAGTGTCAGGGGTGGCACCTGGGGTGTCGGAGGTGTGCCTGGGGTGTCAGAGGTGTACCTGGGGAGTGTCAGGGGTGTGCCTGGGGTATATAGATGTATCTGAGTGTTGGACGTGTGCCTGGGAGTGTCAGAGGTGTACCAGAATGTCGGTGGAGTGCAGGGTGTGAGGAGGTGTACCTGGGGGTGTGAGAGGTGTGCCTGGGGAGTGTCAAGGTGCACCTTGGGTGGCTGTGGTGTACCTGGGTGTGTCTGAGGTGTGCCTGGCGGTGTCTGAGGTGTGCCTGCCAGTGTCTGAGGTGTACTGGCAGTGTCAGCGGTTTACCTGGGAGTGTCAGCGGTGTACCTGGGGTGTTGGAGCGTGTATCAGGGGTGACAGAGGGTGCCTAGGGTGTCAGAGGTGTGCTTGGGGTGTGAGGTGTGCCTGGGGTGTCTCGGGTGTGCCTGGGGTGTCAGGGTGTGCCTGGGTGTCAGGGGTGTGACAGGGAATGTCAGTGGAGTACCTGGGGAGTGTCAGAGGTGTGCCTGGGGTGTCAGAGGTGTACCTGGGTTGTCAGAGGTGTGCCTGGGAGTGTCAGAGGTGTGTGCCTGGGGTGTCAGGGGTGTGTGGGGTGTGGGGGTGTGCCTGGGGTGTCGGGAGGTGTACCTGGGAGTGTCAGGGTGTGCTTGGGATTGTCTGGGGTGTGCCTGGGGAGTGTCTGGGGTGTGCCTGGCAGTGTCTGAGGTGTGCCTGGGAGTGTCAGAGGTGCACTTGGGAGTGTCAGAGGTGCACTTGGGAGTGTCTGGGGTGTGCCTGGAGTGTCTGGGGTGTGCCTGGCAGTGTCTGAGGTGCATGGCGTGTCTGGGGTGTGCCTGGCACTGTCAGCGTGTTCTGGGGTGTCACCGGGTACCTGGGGTGTTAGAGGTGTATCAGGGAGTGACAGAGGGTACCTAGGAGTGTCAGAGGTGTGCACAAGTGGAGTCTGGGAGTGTCAGAGGTGTGCCTGGGGAGTGTCAGAGGTGCACCTTGGGTGACTGTGGTGTACTAGGGTGTGTCTGGGGTGTGCCTGGCAGTGTCTGGGTGTACCTGGCAGTGTCTGGTGTACCTGGCAGTGTCAGCGGTTTTGGGAGTGTCAGCGGTGTACCTGGGAGTGTTGGACGTGTATCAGGGGGAGTGACAGAGGTGTGCCTAGGAGTGTCAGGAGTGTGCTTGGGAGTGTGAGGTGCAGGGAGTGTCTCAGGTGTGCACCTGGGAGTGTCAGAGGTGTACCTGGGGAGTGTCAGGGTGTGACAGGGAATGTCAGTGGAGTGCCTGGGGAGTGTCAGAGGTGTGCACCAGGGTGTCAGAGGTGTACCTGGGATTGTCAGAGGTGTGCCTGGGGTGTCAGAGGTGTGCCTGGAGTGAGGGGTGTACGTGGGAGTGTAAGAAGTGTGCAGGTGTCAGGTGTGCACCTGAGTGTCAGAGGAGGTGTGCTTGGGATTGTCTGGAGGTGTGCCTGGGGAGTGTCTGAGGTGTGCCTGGCAGTGTCTGAGGTGTGCCTGGGGAGTGTCAGAGGTGCACTTGGGGAGTGTCAGAGGTGCACTTGGGGAGTGTCTGAGGTGGCACCTGGGGGTGTCTGAGGTGTGCCTGGGGCAGTGTCTGAGGTGTACCTGGCAGTGTCTGAGGTGTGCCTGGCACTGTCAGCGGTGTTCTGGGAGTGTCAGCAGTGCACCTGGGGTGTTAGATGTGTATCAGGGGTGTCAGAGGGTACCTAGGAGTGTCAGAGGTGTGCCTGGGATGTCAGAGGTGTCTGGGAGTGTCAGGGGTGTGCCTGGGAGTATCGGAGGTTGAACCTGGGAGTGTCAGAGGTGTACCTGGGAGTGTCAGAGGTGTGCCTGGGATTATCAGGAGATGTGCCTGGGAGTGTCAGAGGTGTATCTGGGAGTGTTGGACGTAGTGCCGGAGTGTCAGAGGTGTACCAGGGAATGTCAGTGGAGAATCCTGGGAGTGTCAGAGGTGTGCCTGGGAGTGTCGGAGGTGTACCTGGGGTGTCAGAGGTGTGCCTGGGAGTGTCAGGAGGTGCCTGGGAGTGTCAGAGGTGTACCTGGGAGTGTCAGGAGGTGTACCTGGGAGTGTCAGGGTGTGCCTGGGGTGTCGGAGGTTTGCCTGGTGTCAGAGTGTACCTGGGAGTGTCGAGTGTGCCTGGGAGTGTCAGAGGTGTGCCAAGTGTCAGAGGTGTGCCTGGGGAGTGTCGGAGGTGTGCCTGGGGTGTCGGAGGTGTGCTTGGAGGTCAGAGGTGTGCCTGGGGGTGTCAGAGGTGTACCTGGTGTGTCTGAAGTGTACCTGGGGTGTCAGGGTGTGCCTGGGAGTGTCAGAGGTGTACTTGGGGTGTCAGGGTGCCTTGGAGTGTCAGAGGTGTGCCTGGGAGTGTCAGGGGTGTACCTGGGGGTGTCTGGTGTGCCTGGGAGTGTCAGAGGTGTGTGGGAGTGTCAGAGGTGTGCCTCAGGTGTCAGAGGTGTGCCTGGGGTGTGTCAGAGTGTACTTCTGAGTGTGGAGGAGCACCTGGGGTGTGAGGTGTGCCTGGGGTGTCAGGAGGTGTGCCTGGGAGTGTCAGGGAGTGTACCTGGGAGTGTCAGAGGTGTGCCTGGGTGTCAGAGGTGTACCTGGGAGTGTCGGAGGTGTGCCTGGGAGTGTCAGAGGGTGCAGGGAATGTCAGTGGTGTACCTGGGTGTGTGAGAGGTGTGCCTGGGGTGTGGAGGTGTGCCTGGGGTGTCAAGGTGCACCTTGGGTGACTGTGAGGTGTGCCTGGGTGTGTCTGGGGTGTGCCTGGCAGGTGTCTGGTGTGCCTGCCAGTGTCTGAGGGTGTGCCTGACG
>NW_024713129.1:22763871-22791371 GCF_018991925.1 Homarus americanus
CTTATGTTCTTATGAGAACTTGTTGATATTCCGGTGGGGAGGAGGGGTTCATTGGAGGGAGTTGGTATGGGCCAACATAACAGTTGACGTGACTGCTGCCAGAGCAGCGCCAGGTACGTCTTGACCCTTCAGTGGCCATCATTATATGCTATATATACAGCAGATATGCCGAAACCAAGACCATCATAATGTATAGCATACGTAGACGATGTAACTCAAATAATCAGATACCCCGGAAAATCTAAACAAATAATGGTCATAAGAAAAAGCCGAGAAAAAGTCACTAGACTCAAGAAAGGAAATGGAAAATAAAAACCAACATGGAAAAACTCAAACTCATACACATAACGAAAACAAACCCTTACCCCATCATAGTTAATAACTATCAAACACCATATACCGCCAACGGAAAAATACAAGGACTGGAGACAACAAGAAACGGAATAATCCCTCACATCAAAGCAAAAATAGCAGGAGCAAAACCACAACTTACAAATCTCAGAAGATTCCGATAATTAAACACCAAAACACAACTCCACCTCTACAAAGCTCTGGTCAGACCACCTCTAGAATGCCCTCCTATACCTCTGAACTCAATCACAAAAACAAATAAACTAAAACTACAGGTAGTTCAGACTGTAGCCATCAGGAGAGCGACAAAACGCAGACCAACATGTACACAAACAGTACGAGACATACACACAGAAAAGAACAAACATAATCACTATCAACATCAGATCGCGCAATCAAGCAAATAGCAATATGAAAAAAGCTCCAAGAGTCAGAGGACCCCATATTACAACTAACAAAAGAACATAATAACACAACACACAACTGATGGCCAAAAAGCACAAAAAGATATGATATACAACCACAACCATTGTACACACACTGAAAATTAAAATACACAACCTAATCAACAAAAATACAAACTCACTTACCCAAAACATTAGTAAATGAAACAGATGGGGATACCCTTTCAGATACACAAGGACCTGGAGGAGCTCCCAAAACAAAACACAAGGCCATTGTCAACATCACCAAGATCAGCTTAGCTTAGATTATATTAGCTTGCCTACCCTTGCTGAAGTGGACCTGTGGGAGTGCTGTCATGGCAGACAAACAAGGTGGATATTCCACCTGCTGTCAATCTCCCACTCTATTTCCCACTTCCTAAACTTTACCTTTCTCCTACTCTTCTTGTATTCTTCAGACCCTACGGCTCTCTTCACTACAGATCTACAACTACAAATTGGAAAATAAGTAAGGAAGAGTAACTGGGTGAGGGTAAAAGGCATTTAGGAGACACAAGTTGATGTACACAATAAATTTGAATTATTTAAATGTTCATCTAATTTTCCATAAAAAATGGCCAAACAATTTTTTTCCTAGATTTTTCATGTAAAATAAATTTAATTCACCCATCATCCTACACTACTAACATTCACCCATCATCCTACACCACTAACATTCACCCATCATCCTACACTACTAACATTCACCCATCATCCTACACCACTAACATTCACCCATCATCCTACACCACTAACATTCACCCATCATCCTACACCACTAACATTCACCCATCATCCTACACCACTAATATTCACCCATCATCCTACACCACTAACATTCACCCATCATCCTACACCACTAACATTCACCCATCATCCTACACCACTAACATTCACCCATCATCCTACACCACTAACATTCACCCATCATCCTACACCACTAACATTCACCCATCATCCTACACCACTAACATTCACCCATCATCCTACACACTAACATTCACCCATCTCATCCTACACTACTAACATTCATCATCCACACTACTAACATTCACCCATCATCCTACACCACTACATATCATCACTACTAACATTCACCCATCATCCTAGACCACTAGCATTCACCCATCATCCTACACCACTAACATTCACCCATCATCCTACACTACTAACATTCACCCATCATCCTACACCACTAACATTCACCCATCATCCTACACCACTAACATTCACCCATCATCCTACACCACTAACATTCACCCATCATCCTACACCACTAACATTCACCCATCATCCTACACTACTAACATTCACCCATCATCCTACACCACTAACATTCACCCATCATCCTACACACTAACATTCACCCATCATCCTACACTAACATTCACCATCGTCCTACACCACCAACATTCACCCATCATCCTACACCACTAACATTCACCCATCATCCTACACCACATTCACCATCATCCTACACCACAACATTCACCCGTCATCTACACCACTAACATTCACCCATCATCCTACACCTACATTCACCCATCATCCTACACTAACATTCACCCATCATCCTACACCACTAACATTCACCATCATCCTACACCACTAACATTCACCCATCATCCTACACCACTAACATTCACCCATCATCCTACACCAATACCATTCACCCATCATCTCACACCATTCATCATCCTACACTACTACATTCACCCATCATCCTACACCACTAACATTCACCCATCATCCTACACCACTAACATTCACCCATCATCCTACACCACTAACATTCACCCATCATCCTACACCACCAACATTCACCCATCATCCTACACCACTAACATTCACCCATCATCATACACCACTAACATTCACCCATCATCCTACACCACTACCATTCACCCATCATCCTACACCACTAACATTCACCCATCATCCTACACCACTAACATTCACCCATCATCCTACACCACTAACATTCACCCATCATCCCGATTCTACACTCCCTCTTTCTCCTTTCATCCCTCTCTCCCTCCTACCCCTATCCCCTCCTTTCTTCCTTCCCTCCCTCCCTTCATTAGCTCCTCCCGTTCTCTCTGTCTTACCTCCTTTCCTCCCTTGTTCCCTCTTTTATCCACTCCCATCCTCTCTTTCTTAACTCCTTTCTTTCTACCTCCCTCCCTCCCTTTCTTCCCTCCCTCAGCACCTCGTTCACTTTCCTTCTTCTGTTTCTTATCTCACAGCCTCGATAACTCCCCTTCCTCCTTCCTTCCTTCCCTCACACACACACACACACACACACACACACACACACACACACACACACACACACACACACACACACACACACACACACACACACACACACACACACACACACACACACACACACACACACACACACACACACACACACACACACACACACACACACACACACACACACACACACACACACCTACACTAACATTCACCCATCATCTACATAATACCATTCACCATCATCCTACCACTAACATTCACCCGTCATCCTCACTACCAACATTCCTGCCCATCATCCTACTACTAACATTCACCCATCATCCTACACCACTAACATTCACCCATCATCCTACACCACCAACATTCACCCATCATCCTACACCACTAACATTCACCCATCATCATACACCACTAACATTCACCCATCATCCTACACCACTACCATTCACCCATCATCCTACACCACTAACATTCACCCATCATCCTACACCACTAACATTCACCCATCATCCTACACCACTAACATTCACCCATCATCCCGATTCTACACTCCCTCTTTCTCCTTTCATCCCTCTCTCCCTCCTACCCCTATCCCCTCCTTTCTTCCTTCCCTCCCTCCCTTCATTAGCTCCTCCCGTTCTCTCTGTCTTACCTCCTTTCCTCCCTTGTTCCCTCTTTTATCCACTCCCATCCTCTCTTTCTTAACTCCTTTCTTTCTACCTCCCTCCCTCCCTTTCTTCCCTCCCTCAGCACCTCGTTCACTTTCCTTCTTCTGTTTCTTATCTCACAGCCTCGATAACTCCCCTTCCTCCTTCCTTCCTTCCCTCACACACACACACACACACACACACACACACACACACCTGGAACGGATTACTGTGTATTTTCTCACTTCAATACTCAGTCGAATAACACCACCAATGGGCTTGTCTGAGAGCTCCAGTGGGCCCGCCAGTAAGGACGCGTTCTCGCATCTCCAGGTAACAGAAGGAAACTGCTCCAGAATCTTTTGTGAATCCTTCTTTTGATTGTCGTAAATGGGAGTCTATGAATATGTATAATGACGGTAGAGTCTCAGTTCAGACTTGACGCCATTGATCAAAAGCTTCAAGAGAGAGATAGTTGAATACAATCTGAACATCCCCAGCCACAAGAGTCATACGGTCATTATTTAACGACTGGTGATACTTATTAATATCCCTAAAGCGACCCTCCGAGCCATAAGCCATTTTTGTAAACTTAATGTTGGTGTTACCTTTTAGTAATCGGAGGACGGTTATTGGAACATTCGGGCCAAGTCTTCGAGCGCCTACCCTCACCACATTGATTTTTCATCTCGTTCTATTCGAATAGAAAACTCTCTAAATTAATATATAAATATATAAATATATAAATTATTATATCCGAAAGAAATTAACATATTTGTAAGAGACCGCCTTGTACCCCTGATGTATACCTTCAACCCTGAAGACTTCTCGTGACTCTCGTCTCCAAATCTATCAAGCATTGCATCCCTGTCATCACTCTCTTGTAGCCTCAAGTATGGTATTTATGGCACCTTTGCGCCTGGTAGCTTATGAACTTGGCAAAATATTTGGTTAATTGTAAAAAAAAAATGTTTTTTAGGAAAAATAATTTGTATGTGTCATAAATATAAATTAAATCATTTCTGACTGCGATTTTATTTGTCGACGTCACTCAGGTAGCCAACTGAGTACTATGGATGATGTCACCGCTTCCTTACAAAGTGTTCTTCCCGAGTACTTACTTGCCCAGGCTGCCAATTTTAAGTGCTCAGAACTACCAACCCTCTCGTGTTAAGGCATTACGGTTACTAATAAGTAAACCGAATGTGCACAGAACTGCTGGCTCTTGTTCCAGTTTGACGAAACCATTTGTCTGGTTACTAAAGCAACCCGATGTTCGGGATTACTCTTGGAATTACTGACCCGAATCTTTAAAAAATGGTCGATGGATAAGCCGAGGCCAATACCTTCAGAAAACAACACACCGGAACTCTCACTCATACAGGAAGAGAATGGCGGAACAGTCTGTGTCTCAATACATATCGACGCCACTAACCTTCCATGATAACTAGAGGCATTCTGAACAACCACAACCACAAAAAAGGCACTGAAAGGTTCAGAGAACCCAAGGCTAAACCCTTCAGAAAACCTCCTACAGGAAGAGGATGTCAGGACTCACACAAAACACATTATGCTCAAGCAGGTAATGGGCGATTTCAACTACCTGTTAAATAATGATCTCATGGAGCCATTACCTGAGGGAATAATGTGCCTCTGTTAACTCTCTTCCTGGTGATTGTTGTGGTTAGGTTAGGTTAGGTTAGGCTAGGTAATGATAGCATAGCTTGGGCCAGATTAGGTTAAGTTAAGTTAGGTTCGGCTAAATTAGGTTAGGTTAGGTTAGGTTAATGACTAAAGGATGAATCCGTGACCTTCATCTCAGCATCAGATACTGTATAATGTAAACATGAGATTCGCTGCCACACAAGAGGTAATGTGTCACTGTCTCTCCTCTTGATGGTGTCTGTCAATCTGGGTGGGTAGGGTAGGTTAGGTTAGGTAAGGTAAGGTAAGGTTAGGTTAGGTTAGGTTAGGTTAGGTTAGGTTAGGTTAACGTTATGTTAGATTACATTAGCTTAATATTTGGTGATGTTATAGCACTAAATTAGGTTAGGTTAGCGTTATATCATGTTAGGTTAGGAGCGTTAACTTAGGTTGTGTAAGGTTAGATTAGGGCGTTTAATCAATCTTAATGTTGAAATAAGTTGAAGTAGTTAACCTTCAATCAATACGTTAGACCCTCTCCATACCAAACTTAACCTAACCTCCCTTAACCTAACATAACCTTCCCTTAACCTAACCTAACCTAGCCTAGCCTAAGATAACATACCATAACGAATATTTTAACGATTAACACGAACAATTGAAACAACAGAGAAAAATCACGAAATATTTTGACGAACAACACATCACTTTAAACACAAAATGTACATCTTTTCCTCCTCGCCTGGTGGTACGCTCCCTAAATGATTCCTTCCGGTAATAACCTTAACCTCTCCGTTCCCTCTTCCCCCTCTCTCTCAGTACCGTCAACATGGTCATGGACGCGCATAGAATCAAACAATGTGTTCCTGAGCCGCCACATCAACAGCCACCTACAAGTCCTTGGGTTTGATTACGTTTGTTTACACTAGATTAGGTTAAATTGGGTTGTTGGTTAGTCTAGAATCTAGACTATCCAACAACTCTAGACTCTAGATTATGTTAAATTAGGTTAACGTTACGGTGGTGAAACTAGCTGGAGGGGTAAATGTTCAGGTGATCTTCCTTCCTCAAAGTACACTTTTAACTTACTGTCCACTAACAAACAGCTCACTTTAGTCATATGCATGGCGACTTATAATGTGCCTAAATCCTATTACGTGTGTTTTGCACGATAATTAATAAATCGTATAATCAAATAAAACCTTCATTATATATCATATATTTTATTAAACAAAGCCATAAAAACCAGGAAAGAAAAAATTAAGCAATATCAGGACCAACCCACAGCCCACACGTCTACCTCTCCCAGGGTCGCCAGGGAGCAGCATCGGAAAACCCATGACAGGGTTCTGCAAGAGGTGACGCAGACGGCGGTACTGGTGCAGGATGACTTGAAGCACCAGGTCGTCATCATCATTATGGTTGTCGAGGCGTCTCCTGCGTGTGGGTGACTTCATGAATGGTCGAGGGACCTCCACCACCTTAAGAGAGCTGGCGGAGTCGTCAGGAAGAGCCAGGTAAGGTTCTTGTAGTTGCTGTAGGTGATAGTGCTTCCTCGCTGGGTTTTGGGACCGAGTATTGGTGAGTGAGAGGTTCTTGTCAGCCCTGGGGGTTTTGGTTCTTGGTTCTGGAACATGTAAGTCCGAGGGTTGGTGACGAAGGGTTCTCATGCCGAGAGGAATTTCTGCTGAATCCTCTACCCCGAAGACAGTTGGTGGGGTGCTGGTGGCAGTGTTGCAAGTTCTGATGGCAGATGAAAGTTGTGTAATACTGGTAATAACTTAGTTGGCGTGGCTGATGACGAGCCCCACTAGCACTAGTCTGTTGTGTGGCGGGTGCTCGTAACGTCTCCTATCAACAGCCTCTTGTCAAGGCGTCTTATTGATTATATTACACCAACTACAACTACAGTGATCTGGGGTCTAAGTAACTGTGTGCCATATAGCCTTTATGAATATATTTTTTTAACCCTTTGAGGACAGTGGCTTAACACTTGAAGACGACAAATAAAAAGTCTTTGAGGGCGCGTTTAACTACGAGGACGATGGCTTAACACTCAGGATGACAATTTAACTTTTTGAGGACGATGACAAAGTGTTGTAGGTGAACACTTGAATCTCTTCCAACTGATATTAAGTGAGGATGAAAAGAACTTCCTTGATTTTATCAGTTCCCAGTTTACTTTACTCTACACCCCAGTTGGCCAAACAACACATCAGGAGAAAAACAATAATTCCTATCCTCTCAGAAGTTAATCTTAATTCCAGTCATATTTTATCCTCATATGATCACTATTGTTTGATTTTAGATACTTGTTCACGATACATTCTTAATTCGTCAGTGACAAACAGATGTTGAAGACCGACGAGAAGTCTACCTCTCACACCACTGCCTTTGACTTGAGTGATCTAGTAAGTGTGTGTGTGTTTACTGTATATACACCAAGAGAGGGGGGGGGGAAGAATGGATTGGTGACCTCTGAGATAATATCCCTTGAGATTATAAGTAACCTTTTGTTGTCCCAGGGGAGGTAGAGGAGGAGGAGGAGGAGGAGGAGGAGGAGGAGGAGGGAACCAACTATAAGGTAACAAGGTGGGAATATATCGACGTCAATGGCGATGCTACGGTAAGGTAAGGTAAGAACATAAGAAAATAAGGAGTCTGCAATAGGCCGGTTGGCCTGTGCATGGCAGCTCCTGTCGAAAGTTACTACCACTCTCTCACATTCATGAATCTATCTAGCCTCCTTTTAAGACTTTCCAGCGTTCCAGCACTTACTACAAAGTTGTTAAGCTTGTTCCACTCGTCTACCACCCTATTTGTAAACCAGTTCCTTCCTATCTCCCTCCTGAACCTAAACTTATCCAACTTAAATCCATTGCTACGAATCCTATCCTGCTCGGATATTATAAGAACTTTATCTATATCTCTTTTATTGATTCCTTTCACCCACTTAAATACTTCTATCATAACTCCCCGCACTCTTTGTATTTCTAGGGAATGCAAGTTTAGTTTCTTTAATCTATCTTGATATGGAAGGTTTTTAATTCCAGGAATCATTTTCGTCATTCTTCGCTGCACCGACTCCAGTGAATTGATATCCATTCTATAATAAGGGCACCGGAACTGAACAGCATAATCGAGGTGCAGCCTGACTAGCGCAAGATATAGCTGTAATAAGACCCCTGCACTCTTATTACTTACACTTCTAGATATAAAACCTAATACTCTGTTTGCCTTATTTCGAACATTAACGCACTGTTTTCTAGGCCGTAGGTCCGGGCTTACAAGTACCCCTAAGTCTCTTTCAGAAGTCGACTTCTCTAGGTTGATGTTGTTAAGGCTGTATACATTGACAGTATTTGTTCTTCCAATATTAAGTAGGCTGCACTTGCTGGTGTTGAATACCATTTGCCATTTTTCTGACCACTCCTGCAGTTTATTTAAATCCTCCTGTAGTGCATTTGCATCCTGCTGTGAATTAATCTGCCGCCATAATTTGGTGTCTTCCACAAACTTGCTTATGTCACTGCTGATCCCAGTATCTACAGTAGATCGTTTATGTAGAGTATGAACAAGAGTGGGACCCAGTACTGACGCCTGGGGAACCCCACTGGTTACACAGCCCCACTCAGATTTAACACCATCTACGCTGACCCTCTGTGTACTATCGGTGAGCCATGATTTTATCCAATTTAAAACTTTCTCCTAGATACCATGAGCCTTAACTTTTCTCAGAACCCTCTGATGCGGTACTGTTAAACGCTTTGCTAAAGTTTAAGTAAATAACATCGTAATTTCGTCATTATCTACTACCTCGAAGACTTTCCTTAAGAAACGTCAGCAAATTTGTTAGACAAGATTTTCCATTTGTAAACCCATGTTGAGAGTCGTAGATTAATTTTCTTTTCTCTAAATGCGATCGGATGCTATTTGCTATAATTGATTCAAGAAATTTCCCCACTACTGACGTCAAACTAATTGACCGGTAATTTGACGCTGATGCTCTGTCTCCATTTTTTAATATAGGTACTACATTTGCCTATTTCCACAAGTCTGGCACAACTCCCATGTCTAATGATTTTGTAAATAAATTTACGAGGGGTCCGGTAATCTGTTCCTTACACTCTTTCAAAACTCGAGGGAAAATTTCATCCGACCCTGGGGATTTTATCTTCTTTAATTTATTTATCTTCTTAAAAACATTCTCTTTTTTGATAGTGATATTCTTTAATTTCTCTTCTTCATTCCCCTAAATATCAGTTCCTCCTCTGGCGTTTCCTCATGAATTTCTTCTGTGAAAACTGTTAAGAAGTAGCTGTTTAATGCTTTGCTTATTTTCTCACTATCATCGATCACTTCCCCACTCTCTGAATTTAAAGGTCCTACTTTGTCCTTCATCTTTGTCCTATATACCTGGAAAAATCCATTGGGATTCGCCTTGGATTCTCTTGCTATCCTGATTTCGTATTCCCTCTTTGCCTTCCTTACATTTTTCTTAACATTCCTAGATAGTTCATTATACCTATTTCTGAGCTGCTCCTCCCCTCCCTTTAATTTCTTATAAATTCCTTTCTTTATTCCTATGCCATGTTTAAGTTTTCTGGTCATCCACCTTGGCTTATTCTTATTTGACCTAATTTTTTTCTGTATGGTATATTTGGTGCTGGTGCTTTATGTAGTATACTAGTGAATATATTATAGTCATGATCAGTTGTTGTGACGCCGGTGACCACACCCGTTCCTACCGGGACTGACCTGATTGTTCCCAGGCGACCTCACCTAGGTACCTTCTGAACTCCTCAAAATCCGCCGATCGAAAGTCTGGGACTCTGACCATATTGTCATTGTTTTTTGTTTCCCAATTTAGGGTGAACCTGATTTCTCTGTGATCACTGTTCCCTAGTTTTTTCCTTATTGTGCTATCTCTGATAATATTTTCTTTATTTGTTAATACTAGGTCTAATATAGTGTCACCTCTAGTAGGTTCTGTAATTAGTTGTTTAAAAAAAAAATTCTGTACAGCGTCTATGAAGTTTTCAGATTTCTAGTCACCTACAATGATGTCCCAGTCAATATTTCTGAAGTTGAAATCCCCCATAACTGCCCTACTCAGGTAAGGAGCACTACTGTAGCGTAACATAAGTAGACGGAATATTATAAGTAATTCACTCAACACATTAATGTCCGCGCTATACATTCTCCTCTCCCTTTTCTTACGTAATATATCATGCATATTTTTTCATTCTTTTTCTCGATTCCCTTTCTCTGATCATCCTCTTACCATCATGGAGACCTAACCTGTGTGACGTCAGGCCCACGTGACTGACACTCTGGGCAGACTATCTCAACCTGTGTGTGATATATGACGTCAGGCCTTCATGGTTGACACCCTGGGCTGACTATCTCAACCTGTGTGTGATATGTGACGTCAGGCCCACGTGACTGACGCCTGGGCTGACTATCTCAACCTGTGTGTGATATGTGACGTCAGGCCTTCATGGTTGACTCTGGCTTACTATCTCAACTCAGGTGGTGATATAGACGTCAGGCCCACGTGACTGACACATCCTGGGCTGACTATCTCAACCTGTGTGTGATATGTGACGTCAGGCCTTCATGGTTGACTCTTTGGGCTGACTATCTCAACCTGTGTGTGATATGTGACGTCAGGCCCACGTGACTGACGCTCTGGGCTGTCTATCTCAACCTGTGTGTGATATGTGACGTCAGGCCCACGTGACTGACACCCTGGGCTGACTATTTCAACCTGTGTGTGATATGTGACGTCAGGCCCACGTGACTGACACTCTGGGCTGACAATCTCAACCTGTGTGTGATATGTGACGTCAGGCCCACGTGACTGACAACCCTGGGCTGACTATCTCAACCTGTGTGTGATATAAGAACATAAGAACATAAGAAAATAAGGAGTCTGCAATAGGCCGGTTGACCTGTGCATGGCAGCTCCTGTCGAGAGTTACTACCACTCTCTATCATCCATGAATCTATCCAGCCTCCTTTTGCAACTTTCCAGCGTTCCAGCACTTACTACAAAGTTGCTAAGCTTGTTCCACTCATCCACCACCCTATTTGTGAACTAGTTCCTTCCTATCTCCCTCCTAAACCTAAACTTATCCAACTTACATCCGTTGCTCAGAGTCCTATCCTGCTCGGGTATTATAACTTTATCTATATCCCCTTTATTGATTCCTTTCACCCACTTAAACACTTCTATCATATCTCCCCGCACTCTTCGTCTTTCTTGGGAATTCAAGTTTAGTTTCTTTAACCTATCCTGATATGGAAGGTTTCTAAGTCCTGGAATCATTTTCGTCATTCTTCGCTGCACCGACTCCAGTGAATTGATATCCATTCTATAATAAGGGCACCAGAACTGAACCGCATAATCGAGGTGCGTCCTGACTAGCGCAAGATATAGTTGCAATAAGACCTCTGCACCCTTATTACTTACACTTCTATATATATAACCCAATACTCTGTTTGCCTTATTTCGGACATTAACGCACTATTTTCTAGGCCGTAGGTCCGGGCTTACAAGTACCCCTAGGTCTCTTTCACAAGTCGACTTCTCTAGGTTGATGTTGTTAAGGCTGTATACATTGACAGTATTTGTTCTTCCAATATTAAGTACGCTGCACTTGCTGGTGATAAATTTCATTTGCCATTTTTCAGACCACCCCTGCAGTTTATTTGGATCCTCCTGTAATGCATTTGCATCCTGCCCTGAATTAATCTGCCGCCCTATGTGACGTCAGGCCCACATGACTGACACTCTGGGCTGACTATCTCAGTCTGTGTGTGATATGTGACGTCAGGCCCACGTCACTGACACTGGGCTGACTATCTCAGTCTGTGTGTGATATGTGACGTCAGGCCCACGTCACTGACACTGGGTTGACTATCTCAGTCTGTGTGTGATATGTGACGTCAGGCCCACGTCACTGACACTGGGCTGACTATCTCAGTCTGTGTGTGATATGTGACGTCAGGCCCACGTCACTGACACTGGGTTGACTATCTCAGTCTGTGTGTGATATGTGACGTTTTAAATTTGACAAATTTAGATTTAGTCGTGAAATAGGTAAACATTGGTTTGGAAATAGAGTAGTGGATGAGTGGAACAAGTAACCAAACATCATCATTTATGGCTCGGTGATTAGAAGGACTCGTCGTCAGTGTTTTTATTTTGTTACAAATTTATATACAATAGAAATCTAACTAAAGCTCTGGGGTGACGAGTCTTCAGGTGGGGTCCGGTTTGGTTAGTGATGTGTATTTTGCAATATTCTCTTTGTTAGTTTTACCTAACCTAACTTAACTTATTTCGCATTTTTATTACCTTAACTATAAAGTTTATTCTGATTGTGGGCGGGGTGTTGATTCCTCAGGTTATTATTATTATTTTATTTTTTTTTATTGCATTTGCCGCTATTCTTTTTACTATAATTATTGATACTATTATTATTACATTATTATTAGTAGTAGTAATACGGTATTAATAGCAATGGGTAGTATTGTATTATTAGTATTAAATATAATACGTCAATAAAATGAGTACAGCATCCTAATTATTGATTATATCATAAAAACATTAATAATATCAATAATAAAATATCAACCTGTGGAACGCAAGTCAACATATCATCTTGACAGGGGTAAGGGTGTGGTAGGTGAAAAAGGTGAATGAGTTTAACAGTCACCTACACATTGTGGGTGGAAACGTCGCTGAATGGGTGGGTGGGTGGTTGGGTGAGGTGTGATGGAAGTGTCGACGTATGGGTGGGTGGAATGTGTGGGTGTGGGTAGAAGCATGGCTGTATGGGTGGGTGCAGGCCCGGATTATGGGGAAGGCGTATCGGGTGCACGCCTAGGGCCCCCCACATCTAGGGCCCGCCCACAACAATGTAAAAAAAAAGTTTTAAAAACCTTTACCACAGAGCGATAAACAAGTGGAACAGATTGCCTAACACTCGCTGCGCACCACTTACCGTAATTCAACAGGCCGCCGCAAGTATTTCCTACTAAAACTCGGGTTTGGTGAACTGATTTAACTTATTTAACACAGAGATTATAATAAAATAATAAAATGGCTGTATAAATAAGTGAACACTACACCACACAAACTTCTTCAAGATCCAAAACTAATTCTTCAATCAGCAGTAAATTCGCTGGTTTCTTTGAAATGTTTCGTTCAAAGAAAGCGAGACAGTTTTGATGCCTATGAGGAAAAAGTAAAAGATCTGGCAGGAAGCACTGAGTTTGTCCATTGAGGTCGTCAGAGGCGATCAAACGTACGGCTCGCTCCACTGGATTATGGACGTTCAAGTAAGGCGGATCTTAGTCCAAGAGACAATTTCCGAACAAAATGCTTCCTCACAGTCATTGATCACCTAGTGGTAGCCCTACAGGTAAACGAAAGGATTTCTCCATACACGTTGGTGAAGGATCACTTTGGCTTTTTAAGCAATCTGAAAACCATGTCAGCCGATGCCATTCATTCTGCTTCAAAAAATCTTCTGCAAACTTATGGAAAAGATATTGATGAAAACATTTCCAATGAAATGATTCAATTCTAGTCTCTGGTAAAGCTGTGTGCAAAAGCCGCGGATGAGCCCAATGATC
Source organism: Homarus americanus (assembly GCF_018991925.1). Classification (NCBI taxonomy): domain Eukaryota; kingdom Metazoa; phylum Arthropoda; class Malacostraca; order Decapoda; family Nephropidae; genus Homarus; species Homarus americanus. The sequence goes on from NW_024713129.1 coordinate 22,777,868, forward strand.
CGTTTTATTACAAAACTAGCGGAATCGCCGCCCTCCAGGCGGTTCTTTCGCTAGGCCACGGTAGGACGCCACCCTCCAGGAGGCTCCCATTGTCTCATTGTAGTGCATTAAGGTGTCTCCTTTGATCCTGACTTTGTACTCGTCAGAAGGCATGTATTCGAGGGCATTTTTAAATGACTGTACAGTGTACATACGTGTTGCGCTCATGCAGCATTTCTTGGATAGATAGGGCAATGTCATGTCTGACACCTTGAATGTTGCCACACCTGATAGTAGTCTGCTTTTCATGATCCCCCATGAAGTAGATTTGGAGGAACTTTGCCTGCTCATCTTCTAGTGGTAAGAGGGATCCTGCTTTGTGATAGACTTGACCCTGGACTTTGAATGTGGGCATGTATCCGTGCTCACGAACTACTCTGGTAGCTCCAATGGATGTCATCTGGAAGCATGAATTGTACTTCCGTATATTTTCCAAGAAGTGTTTTGACTCTGGTGTTGTTCCCAGCATGAGAGTCTTCAATGGTTGTGGTGGTTTTTCCAAATTTGGCAGTCGTACTTTCCCATGAGAGCAGCACAGTCCAGCAGATTCTCCTTTGTACTTCTTTGCACGGCAGTATTCACATTTCTTATCCATGTTGCCAATGACAACAGAGGGATTCTTTTCATATTCTATATATAACATCATCCATCATCACTACATATAACACCATCCATCATCCCTACATATAACATTCATCCATCATCACTACAGATCGGTAAAGTAGTTTCCAATATCGTAAGTTTGGCATACCTAGTTAGAATGGACTACCTACCTACCTACCTACCTACCTTGTTAGAATGAACAGCCTAGAAAAGTTAGAGATCAAAGAAAAGTAAGCTGTAATGAGAGAGAGCATAAGGATAAAATTAGCTATAATACGTGGGATGGGATACAACTTTTCAACCTCTGTGTGGTGTAACGGATGACTGTTAAAGGCAGAGAAAAGTAAGCCATAATGAAAGAGAACCTAAGGATCAAAATAGCTGTAAATCATAGGAGGAATACGACTTTTCTGTGTGTTTGGCTGTGTCGATGGGTTGGTTGGAGTTTTTGAGATCACTACATATAACACCACCCAACATCACTACATATAACACCATCCATCATCACTACATAACACCACCCATTTTCACTACATATAACACCATCCATCATCACTACATATAACCACCCATCATCACTTATAACACCATCCATCATCACCATATAACACCACCCATCATCACATATAACACCATCCATCATCCACACATATAACACCATCCATCATCACTACATATAACACCATCCATCATCACTACATATAACACCACCCATCATCACTACATATAACACCATCCATCATCACTACATATAACACCATCCATCATCACTACATATAACACCATCCATCATCACCATATAACACTACCCATCATCACTACATATAACACCATCCATCACTACATATAACACCATCCATCATCACTACATAACACCATCCATCATCACTACATATAACACCATCCATCATCACTACATATAACACCACCCATCATCACTACATATAACACCATCCATCATCACTACATACAAAACCATCCATCATCACTAACACCATCCATCATCACTATAACACCATCCATCACTACATATAACACCATCCATCATCACTACATATAACACCACCCATCATCACTACATATAACGACATCCATCATCACTACATATAACATCATCCATCATCATCACTACATATAACACCACCCATCATCACTACATATAACGACATCCATCATCATTACATATAACACCAATCCATCATCATCACCACATATAACGACATCCATCTACAGATCGGTAAAGTACTTTCTGAGATTCTCGTGGACACACAAACAAACAAACACATAGACATATTCTTTATATATATATATATATATATATATATATATATATATATATATATATATATATATATATATATATATATATATATATATATATATATATGTATATATATATATATATATATATATATATATATATATATATATATATATATATATATATATATATATATATATATAATAAATAAAAAAATATATATATATATATAATCAACGAGGAAACAACGGAAGGTTTATTGTCTTTTATTCACATCTTCAGTTGCCTGAAGATGTCTTGAACAAAAGATTTCATGTCTATTGCTCTCCGTGATTTTATCAAGATTTATCATATCCACGTTTTCATTGTGATCTATATATATATATATATATATATATATATATATATATATATATATATATATATATATATATATATATACCCTGTATATATATATTATATATAGAAAAACGATGGCTTACAATCAGCATTTCCAAATGTAGAAACGGTTTGAGGATATATCTAGTGTTAATGGTCTCCAATTCTACCGGAAGCGTTCTTCATCAAAATGAAACTGATCCAAAACAAGTTGTGGACCACGATGCGCCGGAGAGACTCAACAATCACCTGCCTCATGGTTAATAAAATAGGTCAAGAGTGGTTGGTGGTGGTGGTGGTGGTCAGTGACCCGTACAGGTGGCGTGTGTACATGTATGGTTTATGTTATGACGTCACAATTCCGTGGCTCTTGATGACCCTCGAGAATACACACAAGGTGTCAAGGTTGTTTATGTATTACTGAGCTCACACCCCTACACCATCACCCCACACACCTACACCATCACCCCACACACCCACACCATCACACACCTACACCATCACGCCCACAAAACAACACCATCACCGCCACATAAACCACCATCACCCCATCATACCCACAAAATCCCCTACACACCATCACCCCACACATCACCATCACCCCCACACACCACCACCATCACCCCACACACCTACACCATCACCCCACACACCCACCATCACCCCCACACTCTACACCATCCCACACACCTACACCATCACCCACAAAACAACACCATCACCGCCACATAAACCTACCATCACCCCATCATCCCACAATCACCCCTACACACCACCACCATCACCCACACACCATCACCATCACCCACACCACCACCATCACCCCACACACCCACACCATCACCCCACACACCTCACACCATCACCCCACACCCTACACCATCACCCCACACCTCCTACACCATCCCCCACACACCTACACCATCCCCCCCACACACCTACACCATCACGCCCCACAAAACAACACCATCACCGCCACATAAACCTACACCATCACCCCATCACGCCTACAAAATCACCCTACCACCACCACCACCACCCCCACACACCATCACCATCACCCCCACCCAACACCATCACCCCCACACACCTAAACGATCACCACCAAACACACCTAAACCATTACCCCACACACCACCACCATCACCGCCACACACCAATATCCATCACCCCACACCTACACCATCACCCCCCACCCATACACCATCACCGCCACATCACCCACACCACCACCGCCACATACCCCATCACCCCACACACCATTCACCATCACCCCACACACCATTCACCATCACACCCACACACCATCACCATCACTCATACACACCCACACCATCACCTCCACACACCCACGCCATCACCCCCACACACCTACACCACAACCAACACCCCCCACACACCTACCATCACCCCACACACCCACCATCACCACCACACACACACTTACACCATCAGCCCCACACACCACCACCATCACCGCCACACACCACCACCACCATCACACACACCCACACCATCACCCCACACCCCACAACATCACCCCCCACACACCACCATCACCCGCCATAAGCCTACACCATCACCCCCACACAATCACCCACACACCACCGCCATCATCCCGACACACACCTACACCATCAACCCCACACCATCACCATCACCCCCCACACCTATACCATCACCTCCACACACCTACACCATCACCCCCACACACCTACACCACCATCAACACCTCCACACACCCACCATCACCCGCACACACCCACCACCATCACCCCCACACCACCACCATCACCCCGACACACACCTACACCATCACCCCCACACACACCATCACCATCCCACACCTATACCATCACCTCCACACCCACACCATCACACCCCCACACACCTACACCACCATCATCACCGCCAAACACCACCACCATCACGCCACACACACCCCACCATACACCACCACCAACACCCCCCACACACATACACCATCACCCTCACACACCATCACTCCCCACACATACCCACACCATCACCTCCACACACCTACCAATCACCCCACACACCCACACCAACACCCCACCTTACACCATCAGCCCCACACACCACCACCATCGCCACACACCACCACCATCGCCGCCACACACCTACCATCACCCCATACACCTACACCATCACCCCAACACACCACCACCATCACCGCCACATAAGCCTACCACATCACCCACACACCTACACCATCACCCACACACCACCACCATCACTGACACACACCACCATCCCTCACACACCATCACCATCACCCCCACACACACCCATCCATCACCCCCACACACCTACACCATCACCCCACACACCACATCACCCCCCACACCATCACCATCACCCCCACACACGCACACCCATACCATCACCCCATGAACCCTAAGCCATCACCCACACACCACCATCATCACTGCCACACACACCTACACCATCACCCCCACACACCACCACCAACACCCCCACACACCCATCACCCTCACACACCATCCCCCCATACATACCTACGCCATCCCTCCACACACCCACACCATCACCACCAACACCTATACCATCCCCCCCACACACCACCACCATCACCACCAACACACCACCACCATCACTGACACACACCTACACCACCATCCCCACACACTACCATCACCCCACATACCTACACCATCACCGCCACACACACTTACCATCACCCCACACACAACCACCATCACCGCCACACACCACCACCATCACCGACCACACATACCCATCACCCCACACACCATCCCCCCACACATTCCTCACCATCACCTCCACACACCTACAAAATCCCCAAACACCAAATCTACACCCACACACCTACACCATCACCCCACACACCACCACCACCGACACATAAACCTAAACCATCCCCCCTCACCTACAAAATCACCCCCACACACCACCACCAACACACCCACACACCTACACCATCACCCCCACACCACCACCATCACCGACACATAAACCTAAACTATCACCCCCTCACACCTACAAAATCACCCCACACACCACCACCACCACCCCAAACACCTACACCATCACCCCACACACCACCACCATCACCCCACACACCATCACCATCACCCCTACACACCAACACCATCACCCCCACACACCTAAACGATCACCAACAAATACACCTACCATCACCCTCACACACCTACACAACACCCCACACACCCTACACTATCACCTCCACACACACCCACCCCCACACCACCACCATCCACCCCACACACCCCACCCACCCATCAACCCCACACACCTACACATCACCCCCCACATACCCACACCACCACCAACACCCCCACATACCCACACACACCATCATCCCCACACCCTACACCATCCCCCAACCCACACCACCACCAACACCCCCCACATACACCACCACCATCATCCCCACACACCCGCACCATCACCCCCACACACCACCACCATCACCCACACCACCACCATCATCCCCACATACCTACACCACCACCAACACCCACACACCCACAACACCAGCATCACCCACACACCTACACCATCACCCCGCACCCACACCTTCACCACCACACCCCTACACCACCACCATCACTCCCACACCCTATACCACCACCATCAATGCCACACACCCACCCACCACCATCACCCCCACACACACCCACCACCACCACCCCCCACATACCCACACCACCAACACCCCACACACCTACAACACCAGCATCACCCCACACACCTGCACCATCACCCCCACTCACCACCCACCACACCCCCACACCACCACCATCACCCCACACACCTACACCATCACACACCCACACCTACCATCACCCCATACACCACCACCATCACTCACACACCCACCGTCACCCCCACACCTACCGCCACACCCATCACCCCCACACACACCACCACCATCAACCCCACACACCCACACCCACCAGCCATCACCCCCACGCACCCTACACCTTCACCCACCTCACCCCTACACCATCACCCCCACACACACCTACACCACCACCATCACCCCCCGCACACCTACATCCCCCCACACACCCCTACACCCACCTTCACCCCACACCATCACCCACACACCCACACCACCACCCATACCCCTCACCCACCACCATCACCCCACACACCTACCACCACATCACCCCCACACACCTACACCTTCACCACCTCACCCTGCACCATCACCCCCACACCTACACCACCACCATCCCCCCACATACCTACACCCACCACCATCACACCCGCCCTACACCATCACCCCACACACCTACACCTTCCACCACCTCACCCCACACCATCCCCCCCCACCCAACACCACCGCCATCACTCCCCAACACCTACACCACCAACAACACCCCCACATACCCTACACCATCACCCCACACACACCATCCACCCCCACACATACCCACACCATCACCTCCACACACCCACCACCATCACCCCCACACACCTACACCAACACCCCACACCCACCATCCCACACATACCCACCACCATCACCGCCACACACACATACACCATCACCCCCCACACACCACCACACCATCACCCGCCACACACCACCACCATCACCCGACACACACATACACCATACCCCCACACCATCACCCCCACACATACCTACACCATCACCTCCACACACCTACAAAATCACCAACACACCAAACCTACCCCCACACACCTACACCATCACCCCCACACACCCACCACCATCACCGACACATAACCTAAACCATCACCCCTCCACACCTACAAAATCACCCACACACCACCACCAACACCACACCACACCATCACCCACACACACCACCACCGACACATAAACCTAAACTATCACCTTACACCTACAAATCACCCCCACACACCACCACCAACACCTCCACACACCTACACCATCCCACACACCACCACCATCACCCCACATACATACACCACCACCATCGCCCCCACACACTTACACCATCAACCCCACACACCTCACCATCACCCCCCACACACCTATACCATCACCCACACACCTAACATACCCCCACCACACTACAACACAAACACAACACCCACCACCCATCACTCACACCTCATTATAACTACCCAAGAGGGTGGGTGCGAGTGAAGCGACCCTAAACATCTGGGTTCGGGGCTGTAAGCCCCGGGAAAATTTTGAAATTTGAACACTTCTTTGGAGAATTTTGAGCCATATGCAGTTATATTGAAATTAGAACATTGAAATTTTTTAATAACTGTATATTTATTGATAGTGTACAAATTCCCAACACACAAAAGTGAGACATGACTGGAGTCATTTATGTGGTTTCAAGTCGACCAGCCCTGATATAGCTACTACCGCACATGTCAAAAATAGACATGAATTTTAAACAATGAAAATAAAAATAATCCAAATGAAGAAACAAACAACACCCCCCCTAGACCACACACCCACACTACCCCCCCCTGCACTACACCCCTCCACACCACCCCCAGACCACACCCACACCACTCCCTAGACTACACCCTTCCACACTCACCCCCACACAACACCCTCCACACTCACCCCAGACTACACCTCCACACCACCTCCCAGACTACACCTCCACACCACCCCCCAGACTACACCTCCACACCACCCCCCCACCACACCCTCCACACCACCTCCCCTCACACTACACCTCCACACCACATCCCCACACCACACCTCCACACCACCCCCCCCACACCATCCCCCCACACCACACCTCCACACACCACCCCCCTCCACACCATCCCCCAGACTACACCTCCACACCATCCCCACACTACACCCTCCACCACTCCAGACTACACCTCTCCACACCACCCCCCAGACTACACCTCCACACCACCTCCACACCACCCCCCACACTCACACCTCCACACCACCCCCAGACTCACACCTCCACACCACTCCCTACACCACACCTCCACACACTTCCCTCAGACTACACCTCCCACACCACCCCCCCAGACTACACCCTCCACACCACCCCCCAGACTACACCCCCTCCACACTACCCCCAGACTACACCTCCACACCACTCCTCCACACCATCACTCCCACACCATCATTCTCCACACCATCACCCCACACCATCTCCACACCCCACCACCCCCACACCACTCACCCCCACACCACACCACCCCCACACCACCACCCTCCACACCATCACCCCCCACACCATCACCCCCCTCCCCCACACCACCCTCCACACCACCACCCCACACCACCCCACACCACCCTCCACACCATCACCCTCCACACCACCACCTCCACACCACCACCCCACACCCACTCACCCTCCACACCACCTCCACACCACCACCCTCCTCCACACCATCACCTCCACACCACCCCACCCCACACCATCACCCCTCTACACCATCACCCTCCACACCATCACCCCACACCACATCACCCTCCACACCACCACCCCTCCACACCACCCACCCCCACACCCCCTCCCCACACCACTCACACTCCACACCACTCACCCCCACACCACCACCCCCCACACCACCCTCCACACCACCCCCACACCACCTCCACACCACCCTCCACCCACTCCACCCCCACACCACCACCCTCCACACCACCACCCTCCACACCACCACCTCCACCACCACCTCCCACACCATCACTCCCTCCACACCACCACCCTCTACACCATCACCCCACACCATCACTCCTCTACACCATCACCCCTCCCTCTACACCATCACCCCCACACCATCACCCCCACACCATCACCCTCCACACCACACTCCCCACACCATCCCTCTACACCATCACCCTCACACCACCCCACACCACCCCCCACACCCCACCCCACACCACCACCCTCCACACCACTCACCCTCCACACCCCACCACCCCCCACACCACTCACCCTCCACACCCACACCCCACACCACACCCTCCACACCACCCTCCACACCACCTCTCCCCACACCACCACCTCCACACCACCACCTCTACACCATCACCCTCCACACCACTCCCCACCATCACCCTCCCCACACCACTCACCCCCACACCACCACCCCCACACCACTCCACACCATCACCCCACACCACTCACCCTCCACACCACACCTCCACACCACTCTCCCACCACCTCCCCACACCCACCCCACTCCCCACACCACACCCCACACCACCCACACCTCCACACCACCCCACACCACCCACCCCCACACCACCACCTCCCACCACCTCCTCCACACCACCACCCTCCACACCACCACCTCCACACCACCACTCCCACCACCTCCACACCACCTCCACACCACTCCCTCCACACCACCTCTACACCACTTCCACCACCACCCCACACTCAACACCCTCCACACCCACACCCTCTACACCACCACCTCCCCACACCATCACCTCACACCACTCACCTCCACACCATCACTCTCCACACCATCACCCTCCACACCATCACCTCCACACCATCACTCCCTCCACACCACTCCACACACCACCCTCCACACCACCCTCCACACCACCCCTCCACACTCCACCACCCTCCACACCACCACTCCACCACTCCCCACACCACCTCCACACCACCACCCCTCCCCACACCACCTCCCCACACCACACACCCTCCACACCACTCCCACACCACCTCCCCCCACACCATCACCCTCCACACCACCTCTCACCACACCTCCACCCACTCATCACTCCCTCCACACCACACCTCACACCCACTACCTCACCCATCACTCCTCTACACCATCACCCTCCACATCACCACTCTCCACACCACCACCCCACACCACCCTCCACACCATCACCTCACACCATCACCCTCCCTCCACACCATCACCCCTCCACACCACCCTCCACACACACCCTCCACACCACCTCCACACCACCTCCACACCACCCCCACACCACCCTCCACACCACCCTCCACACCCACCACCCTCCACACCACCCTCCACACCCACCACCCCCACACCACCTCCACACCACCCTCCACACCACCTCCACACCACCCTCCACACCACCCTCCACACCACCACCTCCACACCACTCCCTCCACACCACCTTCCACACCACCTCCACACCACACCTCCACACCACACCCCTCTACACCACACCCCCACACCACACCCCCACACCACACTCCCTCTACACCACCTCCCCCACACCCACCACCCCCACACCACCACCTCCCCACACCACCTCCACACCACTCACCCCCACACCACCACCCCCACACCACTCCACCCCTCCACACCACCTCCACACCACCTCCTCCTCCACACACCACATCCTCCCCACACCACCTCCACACCACTCCCCACACCACCACCTCCCTCACCCACCCTCCACACCACCTCCACACCACCTCCACACCATCCTCCACACCATCACCCCACGTGTTGATCTGCTATAAACTTCTAAAATAATGTTTTCTGGTTTACCTTCCATGGCAATAGACTTGAGTATATTGGGATGTGGTTCAGAGAGAGTAGCTACTGTAATCATGTGCTTGGATGACTAATCACATTCCAGGATGACAATGTCACTATGGCAACCAGGTTTAATGGTGATGTAATTTGTTGTTTCAACAATGGTCAGTTGGATTTATTTTCTTATGTTAATGATGGTGTTGATAAATGTGTAAATGTTTTTTGTTTTAATAAAAGAGAAAACATAAATAACGTAAAATAATTAAAAGTTTTAACCATAATAACGTATTATTTTAAATTAGGACTTATAGTTGTTACGAACACTTTAGGTCAAATGAGCAACTTTAAAAATAAATATTATGTAATTAACTCTTGATATATGAGAATGTTGTTTTATTTATCTTGGTGAATATATCATAATGTTTACAGTCTGTTTAGGTTTATATGTATTGTAAATGGCTAAACATCAAGGGACTTAATAAACACCTGTATAAATAGTATATGGTGATAAAAAATGAAGAGGGATTTTTTTTTTTTTTTTTTTTTTTTTTTTTTTTTTTTTTTTTTTTTTTTTTTTTTTTTTTTTTTTTTTTTTTTTTTTTTTTTTTTTTTTTTTTTTTTTTTTTTTTTTTTTTTTTTTTTTTTTTTTTTTTTTTTTTTTTTTTTTTTTTTTTTTTTTTTTTTTTTTTTTTTTTTTTTTTTTTTTTTTTTTTTTTTTTTTTTTTTTTTTTTTTTTTTTTTTTTTTTTTTTTTTTTTTTTTTTTTTTTTTTTTTTTTTTTTTTTTTTTTTTTTTTTTTTTTTTTTTTTTTTTTTTTTTTTTTTTTTTTTTTTTTTTTTTTTTTTTTTTTTTTTTTTTTTTTTTTTTTTTTTTTTTTTTTTTTTTTTTTTTTTTTTTTTTTTTTTTTTTTTTTTTTTTTTTTTTTTTTTTTTTTTTTTTTTTTTTTTTTTTTTTTTTTTTTTTTTTTTTTTTTTTTTTTTTTTTTTTTTTTTTTTTTTTTTTTTTTTTTTTTTTTTTTTTTTTTTTTTTTTTTTTTTTTTTTTTTTTTTTTTTTTTTTTTTTTTTTTTTTTTTTTTTTTTTTTTTTTTTTTTTTTTTTTTTCAAATCACTTCAACACTGATTAAAACCAAATGTTTCGACAAACCACCATTCCCTGACAACCACAACAGCTGACAACCACCATCTTGACAACCACAATACAGCTGATAACCACAACAGCTGACAACCATATTCCCCATTAAATCCAGCTGACAACCACCATTCCTGACAACCACCATTCCCTGACTATCCACAAATAGCTGACAACCACCATTCCTGACAATCCACAACGTTGACAACCACCATTCTTGATAACCACAATAGCTGACAACCACTATTCCTGACAACTACAACAGCTGGATAACCACTATTCCTGACAACCACAACAGCTGACAACCACCATTCCTGATAACCACAATAGCTGACAACCACCATTCCTGATACAACTACAACAGCTGATAAACCACCATTCCTGGATTGCCCAACAGCTGACAACCACCATTCCTGGACAACCAAAAACAAACAACAGCATAACCACCATTCTTGGATACAACCACAACAGCTGACAACCACCATTCCTGATAACCATACAACAGCTGACAACCACAGATAACATGACAACCACCATTCCTGATCAACCACAATAGCTGACAACCACCATTCCTGACAACCACAACAGCTGACAACCAAACAGCTGACAACTCAACAGCTGACAACCACTATTCCTGACAACCAAAAGTGCTGACAACCACTATTCTTGACAACCACAATAGTGACAACCACTATTCCTGGATACAACCATAAATAGCTGACAAACCAATTCCTGTCTGATGCAACCACAACAGCTGACAACCACCATTCCTGACAAACCACAACAGCTGACAACCACTCATTCCTGGACAACCACAACAGCTATAATCACCATTCCTGGATACAATCCGCCAACAGCTGGACAAACTCCATTCCTAATAAACTACAACAGCTGACAACCACTTATTCTGACAACCACAACAGCTGACAACACTATTTATTCCTGGTACAACCACAACAGCCATCTGGGATAACCACCATTCCTGACGGCTCAACGCGACCAAACTAACTAACTGGACTTTTTACAGCTGAGGCTGGCTGACAGGGACTGACGTTATACTGCTGGTATTAACTGCACTGGACGTTAAGGGGATGGAGAGAGGGGGATAAGGGAGGGAGGGGGGGGGAGGGAGGGAGGAGGAGGGGTTAGGAGGAGGGAGGGTAAAGACAATAAATAGTTCTCTTCCCCACTCTCCCTTCCCTTTCCTCAACCATTACATCCATACACCCCCATCTCTCTCTTTCTCTCCTTCCCATCACCTTCCCTGCATCACTGCTCCCTTCCCCATCACCACAAGACGATCTCTCCACCCTTTCCCATCCCATTCCTTTCTCCTCCTCCTCTCACCCACCCGTCCCTCACATCACACTCTTCCTCCTCCCCCCTCCTCCCTTCCTCCCTCCCTCCTTTCATTTTCATTTTCAAGTACATGCACGGTAATTTGTGTTTTCACCACTCTTTAACACATCGTTCTTCCAGAATTCATCGGTTTATTTTTTGATTCTTTTTGGTTAATATCTCCTTTATTTACCACTCTCTCTACCTAGTGTCCCCAATGACACCAATAAAACGAAGAATAGTGTTGAAGCTTGGGGC
>NW_024713129.1:22793403-22803447 GCF_018991925.1 Homarus americanus
TGAGAAAACCCATCGACCCAACCAAGGCCGACGAACCCAGTCAAAAGGGAAGCCCTCTGGTGGACCCTCAGGCGTTTTGGCTGGGTACAATGGCACCCAGTCGGAGTTCTTCCTCATCCAAACAGGGGTTAAACAAGGGTGTGTACTGGCACCAACTCTCTTTCCCATTTTCTTGTCTGCCTTCTTTATTCATGCCAGTGCCAATTTAGCCGGCGGGGTGGACATCGAGTACCAGGTGAAGGGGGGTCTTTTCAATATGAGACGACTCCAGGCAAGAACAAATGTGTCGGCAGCTTCCATTATTGAACTTCAGTATGCAGACGACCTCACCCTTGTTGCTCACACTGAACACGACCTACAGGAGATCCTAAACACCTACCCAGATGCGCATGCACACTTCGGCCTTGAGGTGAATGTACGTAAGACTCAGATTCTCTTTCAACCTGCCCCAGGTTCAGACACACCTCCACCATCCATCCAGCTAATTTTTCCCACTTTCCGTATCTCGGCTCCCACCTGTCCACCACCGCAGACATCGATGAAGAGATTCAGCACCAAATCAGATGTGCATCTCAAGCCTTTGGCGGACTCCGAAACCGTGTCTTCAGCTGTAGGGAGCTGAAATTATCTACAAAGCTGCAGATATATCGAGCAGTGGTCCTGCCCACCCTGCTATATGGCAGTGGGACACGGGTCATATACAGGAAGCACCTCAAGGCACTTGAAAACTTTCACCAACGTAGTCTACGTTCCATCCTCCGAGTTTGCTGGGAAAACAAAAGAACAAATGCCAGTATTCTAGCTGACACCAACTGTAGGAGCATCGAGGCTACCATTATCCATGAACAGCTACGCTGGACTGACCATGTTACCCGCATGGACGACAGTAGACTATCAAAGCAGCTACTTTACAGTCACCTAACGAATAGTAAACGTAACGCCGGCGGGCAATTGAAAAGGTATAAGGATAGTCTTAATATTAACCTGTAAAAGTGCCAAATCTACCCCCTCACCTGTAAGTCGATTACTTCACATCGTAACGCTTGGAGGAGCACCACACGAGAAGGTGTCAATACTGTACTTTCGAGTTAGCCTGACTGCAAACCGAGGCAATTCTGCGCCAACGCCGGAAAGACGCTGTCACCGCCCCTCCCGCACTACAGTAGATGCAGCCCTCCACATATTAATGAATTGGCAACTTAACTACAACCACAGCTGCCACAAGATTCTCACAACAAATTTTCTTCATTATTTAAACAAATATACGAACATTTGGAAACTTCTCATGACCTTAAATAACAATGAATAGTTAATTATTATAAAAATTTTACCTTTGCTTTGTTTAATATTTATCCTAACAGTGATACAGCCAAAAACAGATCCACCAATCACAATCACCATTACATACAGCCTTCCTTTACCAAGTATTGCCAGGTAAAATTGCGAGCACGAGACCCAGGGTGGGGTCGGTGCATCTTTGGCTGACTGTACTGCGTCTTCAGCATTCGGCAAACAACCAAGAGGTGGTGGTTCTTGGCGAGATAGTTTGTTAAGTAGTGACCTAACACTCAATAGGGTAGTTAAGAAATAAATTCCCGACACTAACGAGCCTATCACACCGTTAACCACCCTGGTACTTGAGGGATCACTGTTTACCAGGTGGTTCTGTCGTTATAGCTAAACGTCACAGAAACAAACAATTGCGACTTAGTAAAATGTGTTGTTAATATACATAGCTTGTATTATAAGTAGGGGAGGGGAGATAATTATCAATTTTACCGCTTTGGTCTGACCTTCAAAGAAATAAGGGAAATTAACAAAGAGAGGGAGACACACACACACAGACAAAGAGATAGGACGAGAGATAATATAGGCTAAACTAGAAACAGGAAAACGAAGAATAAAGACAGAGAGACACAGATAGATGGACAGACAGACGGAAATACAGAAAGAAAGGAAGAAAGAGTGACAGGCAAACATACAGAGAGAAGACAGAGATACACATATATACTGAGAGAGAGAGAGAGAGAGAGAGAGAGAGAGAGAGAGAGAGAGAGATGTAATAGATCTTTCCAGTTCAGTTATAATGGGTGTGCAGGAGCTGGTCTTATGCAAATTAGTTTGACCTAGTGTGTGTGTGTGTGTGTGTGTGTGTGTGTGTGTGTGTGTGTGTGTGTGTGTGTGTGTGTGTGAAAAGTATGAGAGACAAAATTATATGAAAAAATAAATAAAAGTGAAAGGAAAAGAGAAAGTAAAGCCACATCTAGAGACGTAGAGATAGAAAACTAGATAGATAGATAAATATGAGAGAGAGAGAGAGAGAGAGAGAGAGAGAGAGAGAGAGAGAGCAACGTCACACACTTCCCCAACACTCACACAACACAGGTGAGGTCAGACAGCATTAATTACGGTCGTTAAACCTCAACAACCCTTATGGTAGTTAGCCTAACAAGGCAATTGAGTCCCACCTATGGAGGACACCTCAACAACACAGACGTAACTTAACAAGAGCAAAACAACACTAATTGGTATGTAAACATGAGTGGAAATTATCACTCGCACAAATAAATTTAATGATACAAAAATGATTTAATTATTAGTTGGAAGTAAATATTTGTGTTGATATTCCTGTTATACTTAAACGTGTAAATAATGTTTCTAGATCAAGGTGGAGGATCACTGTGGAGTACCAGGCTGCTGTAAGCTGCTGCACTCTAGTGGTTGGCGCCCAATTATGACTGAACACACCTCAATTTACGCAAATGTTTGAAATTAAAATTAAAAGGTTATTTGAATCACCTGAAGATTAGATACCCCAGTTTACTTCACCTGAGGACTAACCACGATAATGTTAATCTTAACCTAACCTACCCGAGGTTAACCTGACTTACCTTTACCTAAACAAACGTAACTTTATCTTATCCTTAAACCTAAACCAACCAGGTAGCGTTAGGGTGGTTAATCTTCAGGTGAAATAAGCTGAGGTATCTAGCCTTCAGGTGAAATAACCTGCAGTGTCTATCAGATGAAATAAGCTGAGGTATCTAGCCTTCAGGTGAAATAAGCTGGGGGTATCCAGCCTTCAGGTGAAATAAGCTGGGGGTATCTAGCCTTCAGGTGAAATAAGCTGAGGAATCTAACCTTGTGAAATAAGCTGGGGTATCTAGCCTTCAGGTGAAATAAACTGGGGTATATAGCCTTCAGGTGAAATAAGCTGAAGGTATCTAGCCTTCAGGTGAAATAAGCTGAGGTATCTTGCCTTTTGAAATAAGCTGGGGTATCTAGCCTTCAGGTGAAATAAGCTGAGGTATCTAGCCTTGTAAAATAAGCTGGGGTGCCTAACCTTCAGGTGATCCGCTTGCTTGACCACAATAATATATACAAAGTGAACAAATATTAACATGGCTGACTCGAGTGTTGCAGCTCTGATGTTCACAGGTAAAGTTCTTTCCCCTTTGTCTCTTCCAGTTAAATTATGCCAAAGACTTTCCCAGTTTTATGGAAGACACCTCATTGTTATTGGTCACTGGGAAAGAAACTATCAAAGCCACATAAGATGTTATATATCTCGCAGTCATAGAAAATTAGTAACAACCTGTATATGTTTTGCATATATACCTGAACATGCTAAACCAATTGTAAACTAGAATTACGATTTTACTGAATAAGTATCTATCTATCTATCTATCTATGTATCTATCTATCTATCTACCTATCTATCTATCTATCGATCTAAGCATCAAGTTATTCGTCCACATTCAAATATATAATGTTCATAGTGCACAACCGTACTATTCACGATGGCTTTGAAATAATGTGAATAATGTGATCAGTAAGAGTATAGTCACCAAATATAGTTTAATGACCCTCTCTGGAGTGAAACTGAGTCCCGGGATTCCGCCAGAGGCAGTGTGGATGGGGAGAGGGCTATAAAAGGTGCCCTGAACATAGCCTGCCTAAAACAACCAACCTGACTGGCCAACCGCACCCAGTAAGGGCATCCTAATGTGGTCGAAATAAACATCCTGAAAGAAGAACCGCCCTTGTGGCAAAAGAGCTGCCTAGGTATAACATCGACATCGCAGCCATTTGTGCGTCCCGGCTCCCAGACGAAGTCTGCCAATCCATCCTACACAGGCTAACTGAAATGCCTTTTGGGATCAACGAGTGCCTCCTGACACTCCGAGTCCCACTGAATCACTCACGTCATGCCATCTTCACCAGCGCATACGCCCCAACACTGAATGCAGATGATGACATCAAGGAGGCCGTCTACGCCGACCTTGACAGAGTGCCAACCTCTATCCCCAGAGAAAATAATTGGAATAGATGCTGACATTAGCAGGGAACCATAGGGAGAAACGGATTAGGCAAGTGTAATCCCAACGGCTACTCTTCCTCAGCAATGTGCTGAACACAACCTCACTATCACCAAATCCTTGTTTAGGCAGGTCGACAAGCTCAAGGGTTGTTAGTAACACCCATGATCCAAATACTGGCATCTCATTGACTACATCATTGTCAGGGAAATAGATCGCCGAGATGTCCTCATCACCCGAGCCAAGCGTGGCTCAGACCACGTGGCACACATCATTGGCTCGTTGGAGCCAAACTCTCCCTTCACATCACCCTAAAACGATGCAGGCGACAAGCCTCCAGAAGATGTTTTAACATCAAACATCTGGAGGTTCCAGCAGTAGCACATGCTTTCAAAGAGCAGCTCGAGAATGGCCTGATAAACAACCTGACAACAAACAACCCAAATCCGAATGCTGAATGGGGTATTCTTACCACTGTCATTATAAAAACCTGTAGAAATATCCTCGGCCAGATCGAAAATAACACCAGGACTGGTTTGATGAAAATAACCCAGAAATCAATGCACTCGTCGGTGATAAACGTGCTGCTTTAACTGACTGGCAGAACAACCCTCAGTCTCGGACAAAAGCTGATACCTTCCACAGAAGAAAAATAAAGTGCACGAAATGCAAAAATTTGCAAATCAACACAAAATGTGCGAATTTTTCAATTCCACTGAAACATTTTTGGCAAAATTACTCATGGCACAAACCCCTCCGCTCAAACAACGGTAACTCCCCAATTAAAGACGAAGAAGGCATCCTTCAGCCCTGGCAAGAGCACTACCATTCGCTACTCAACGGAAACACCGATGTAGATGTCCTGACTACCCAGCAGGTCTCTCAGCACCCAGAACTGACCTTGGATAGGTAGCTACTACCATCAACTAGATGAAAAAAAATAAAGCCTCAGGGCCTAATGGAATCCCAGCCGAGGTGTATAAAGCAGGAGGACCTCTGATTACCAGCAGTCTCCACTCTCTCCTGGAGAATATATGGGAGAGAGAGGAAATCTCCCAAACTCTTAAAGACGCCTCCATCGTCAATATTTATAAAAACAAGGGACACCAGAAAAGAGTGTGGCAACTACCACAGGATCTCGCTGCTGTCCGTACCTGGCAAGATTATCGACCAACTCCTCTTAAACAAACTTCTTCCTGAGGCAGAAGACTTCCTCCAAGAATCTCAATGTAGCTTAAGATAGATCATCACATGTTACCACTGACATCATCTTTGCTGCCCGCCAGGCACGGAAAAAGTACAGAGAACACCATTGTGACTTGTACATAGCCTACATCGACTCGGTCAACGGGAAAGCCATTTTGGCTGCCCTCCAAAATTCATCGCCAATGTAATTCAACTCCACTATGGCATAAACAGCAGTGTCCTGCACAATGGCACACAGTCTGAGTTCTTCCCCATCCAAACGGAGGTAAAGAAAGGATGTGTACTGGCACCAACTCTCTTTTACATTTTCTTGGCTGCCTTCCTTACTTCTGTCAGTGCTAATTTAGCCGGTGGGGTGGACGTCCAGTACCAGATGAAGGGACTTTTCAACATAAGACTACTCCAGGAAGGAACAAATGTGTCGGCAGCTTCCATTACTGAACTTCAGTATGCAGACGACCTCACCCTTGTCGCTCACACTGAACGTGACCTGCAGGAAATCCTGAACACTTTACGCAGATGCGTATGCACACTTCGGCCTTGAGGTGAATGTACGTAAGACTCAGATCTCTTCCAGCCTGCCCCTGGATCAACCACACCTCCACCATCATTCCAGCTTAATGCTTCTACCCTCTCTAAAGTTGCCCACTTTCAGTATCTCGGCCCCACCTGTCCACCACCGCAGACATTAATGACGATATTCAACATCGGATCAGATGTGCGTCTCAAACCTTTGGCAGACTCCTTACCCGTGTCTTTAGCTGTAGGGAGCTGAAATTATCTACAAAGATTGACGTATAACGGGCAGTGGTCCTCCCCACCCTGTTGTAGGGCAGGGAAGGCAAGAGAATAAATGCCAATATTCTCGCTGACACCAACTGTAGGAGCATCGAAGCTACCATTATCCATGAACAACTACATTGGACTGGCCTTGTTACCCGCATGGACGACAGTAGACTGCCAAAGCAGCTACTTTACAGTCACCTAACGAATAGTAAACGTAATGTTGGCGGGCAATTGAAAAGGCATAAGGATAGTCTTAAGACAAAACTGAAAAAATGCCAAATCGACCCCCTCACATCGGAAGCAATCTTTCCACACCGTAACGCTTGGGGGAGCATCACATGAAGTGTCAATACTTTCGAGTTAGCACGACTGCATACCGAAGCAGATAAGCGCCACCGCCGGCAAGACGTTGCCGCCGCCCTTTGCGCACGAGATGTAGCCCCCACATGTGCAACATCTGTGGACGACCCTGCCGGTCCCGTATCGGCTTCTCTAGTCACGTCAGAGCTCACCACCGAAGGTGACATCCTCATTAACCCATATCAGTGTATCATAGCTGGATGATCGTCACACTCGATTCCGAGTTACAGCAAAGTAGTGGTAGGATAGAGCACACTACACACTAACCTTTTTCTCAGTACACGAGGAAATATGGTCACCACTGCACTCGACCGTCCTCACTTACCCAAATATAAAGTCAGCTAGGCGGACTAGGGTTGCCCCATGAGCGAATTACAATACAAGCGAACGATGTACACATACTCGGCCACCGCACCCTCATCCCCTTTTAACAAAGACATAAACACGCAAAGGATAACAATAGCACATTCCACTGTTGTTAATGCAGGTAAAGCTCGATATATTTTATTTCTGAACAAAACACCAAATGACGTCAGACTACACAAATTTATGCTTATTGTTAATATCAGGACTTCCTCTCTCAGTTCCGCGTCAAAACGCTCTCAGTTCAACACAATAAATTCAGAATTTTCCTGGTACGGAAACTGAGGCTGGTAACGTATGAGTGAATTTCAGTACCGGTTTATTGTTATAATGTATTACTTGGTATTGAAGTGTGTATTCTAGGCTAACTAATACAACATTCATCAACGATTTAAAACAAGAGATGTTGTTGATGGCATAACAGATTACTTCGCTTCTTAACTAAACATCATGGGCCGGAGACTCAAAAGTACAGTATGTTATCGCCACGTGCCGGCCACATGTTGATTGAAGAAACTGTTGACAACTCAGGATAGCTTACTAAGCGAGATGGAGCTGGTGGCAGCTGTATGACTGCCTGAGGGACAGTCTATCGCCTTCTACCGTAGAGACAACATCTTGAACCTCCGTCCAACCAACATCAACCAAGAGGATATTATATTTGTTCTCGTTGGTCAAACCCGAGACCCCAAAAGGTGAGTGTGATTGTGAACTATAAAATGCTCTAAGAAATCTAAATAACTTTAATAAGTGTATTTATGTACTGTATATTGATCATATTATACAAACTGTGTCCTGATATACCAGCAGTTGTTATATGTGAATTGTTCTTTAACAGGTTTTGACCGAATTATACTCATCGCGTCAACGACAAGGGTCTTATTCTCCTGCACAAACCAATATCGCTCCTATGAGCAGTTACACAGTATTAAAGATATTGTATCTCCCAACTCACTCTATTAGTTGGCCCTCGATGCTTTTAGTCCTCTCTGTGGCGATACTCAAATCAAAATATCCGCCATCTTGACGAAACATGTTGTATCTGGAGGCCATAACTTAACAGGATCTTCGGAGCTCTGTAACGATTGACCCGGACATAGCTTGTCTATTTCCAGAACACAAGTAGTATATGCCTTCAAGCTATGGTAATCCTAATTAAAGTTGTTTCATCAGCGAATATTGAAGAACATAAGTTTCATATGTTAATTCAATGGAATATAATATTGAAAGATAAAATCTAATAAGTTAAAACTGATCTTATAAACAACAATTGTGTTTGTTCATGTTTTAGCAGCAAGATGGAGTTGTTTGGTGTATCTTTAAACGATCGAGCTTTGTGACGTGAATGGGGGTATCGAGGCCCTTTCAACCCTCAAATTAATAAGTGATGAACAATTGTTGAAGTCTTACATATCTCCTCAATGTGAAATTGTGAAGCTATGCAAGACTTAAAACACCTTTTCTAGGGCGGAGAACGAAGGTCATATTGGCTGTACCGACTCACACGGTCACACCCAATTGTTATTATGGGACCGAAGACTCAAAACATACACCAAAAAATGCCTTTAAGACGATCATTAACAGGTGCTTACACTATCCTTCCACCTGTTCACCTCTTCCAGTATAGTTGAAACTTGTTTATAGAGTTTGCGCCCTCCACCCAGCTGATAACCTTACCTTGTGAGTGCTCGGTATGGGGATCGGTGGTAGATGAGGTACCGTTCTTGCCTCGCAAGCGAGATGTCACGGGTTCGATTCCCGGGCCGGTGGAAGTTGTTTGGACTTACTTCCTAGCCCCCATTAGTCCCTGTTCACCTAGCAGTAAAGTAGGTACCTGGTGTAAATCGAAAGTTGCGAATTCGTATTCAGGGAAAGTTGTTGGAGCTTCCAATAACTTCATGACATAAACCACTGACTCTTCAGGCTTCTACGCCCTTGACTCTTCAGACTTCTACGCCCTTAACTCGTGAGACATAAAGGCAAGCATGAACTTAGCATGCTTCCCTGTTGGGCGCTGTAAACGCTTCTGCGCTTCACCTTACACAAGGATGTAGGGAGGTGCCCAATAAATGGAAAAAAAAAGATATACGATATTATAGACCTACTCTACATTGTGTCACAATACCCTTACAACATTGTAAAACAGTTTTGAACATGGGGGGTCTTTGCTATGTTGTTAGCAGTTTGCATGTTTGGATGCCGTAAGTCGGTTACGGGATTGCCCAGTATACAGTATAACTTACGAGGGGCATTTTCTGTTTTTTTTCTCAAATTGTAACAGCTGATGACAAACACAAAATAGCACGGCGCCGGAAAAAGTCAATTATATTTTGAAAAAAAATCACGAATAAATCACTTTTAAAAACCCCAAATAACTATTAGTTGGGTTCTTAGTTGTGAATTTATTCATACTTTTTTTCTGTGACTTTTTCCTGGTTTTATTCTGTGACTATTTTCCTTTGACTTTCTTCCTAACTGTGTTATGTGACATTATTTTTCCTTACTTTACTCTGTAAATTTATTTCTGTGACTTTTTCTTCCTTCACTGTCAAAACCCAAAGTACCTGTAGCTTCTACCTTCCTCTACAACAGGAAAAAGACTCACCATTGCTGTAAAATTCACTGGAACGATCAGTCATGCAGTGACAGTTGTGCTAATTGACATTACTAAACCTAGAGCTAAAGACTCTACTTCATATTTGATAATTGACTACATACCTACAAAGACGATTTCGCTTTAGGCCAGGGCAAATTACATTAAAAATACACGCATCAACAATATGTTTCATTCAGCAAACTTTTGTAAATAAAAACGCAACACTGGTGCCTGTTTTGTGGCAGCGGCCTATCAGCGGTGCCTCACTCAAATCGCGACCTTACACACTCAGTCGCGTTCTCTGACTTAAAATAGCTGAGGTTCATATTTTGGTACACTTTAAGTTGCGTTATGTGACTTACTGCCTCAGAACCACCACCATGTGTCTCCTCCTAAGGTTCAAGAATTGATAAT
>NW_024713129.1:22803546-22826786 GCF_018991925.1 Homarus americanus
TATTGTACTATATTGTACTGTACTGTATTGTACTGTATTGTACTGTACTGTACTGTATTGTACTGTATTGTACTATATTGTATTGTACCGTATTGTACTGTATTGTACGGTACTGTACTGTATTGTACTGTATTGTATTGTACTATATTGTATTGTACTGTATTGTACTGTACTGTACTGTACTGTATTGTACTGTACTGTACTGTATTGTACTGTATTGTATTGTACTGTATTGTACTGTATTGTACGGTACTGTACTGTATTGTACTGTATTGTATTGTACTATATTGTATTGTACTATATTGTACTGTACTGTATTGTACTGTATTGTACTGTACTGTACTGTATTGTACTGTATTGTATTGTACTATATTGTATTGTACTGTATTGTACTGTATTGTACGGTACTGTACTGTATTGTACTGTATTGTATTGTACTATATTGTATTGTACTATATTGTACTGTACTGTACTGTACTGTATTGTACTGTATTGTACGGTACTGTACTGTACTGTACTGTAGATGGTTTATATTGGCAGAATTTTTGTTTGTTTACGTTATGAACATTTCTTCAGCACCTCCTTCACTTCTTCTCGTCGTCTTCTCTTTCAAGGGCTTAGCTGTCGGACTTCAGGTACGACAGGTAGACGTGTGGTACCTCTTCGGCGCCATCTCCGCCCACAAGCTGGTGATCGCCTTCTGCATGGGGCTGGAGCTACTGGCTGGAGGCACGGCGCCGGGGCTCATGGTGATATACATGGTGGTGTTCGCCCTCGTGTCTCCTCTCGGCATCGCCATCGGCGTCGTGGTGACGGAGAACGTAGCGGCTCAAGAGGGCGGCCATTTAGTCGTAATCACCATCCTGCAGGGCCTGGCAGGGGGCACCATCCTCTATGTCACCTTCTTCGAGGTAAGTGTGAGGGCGGGGAGAAGCGGTGGGTCGTGGTGGGTTTCCTGTAGCAATGAATTCTGAGCGTGTTGGGTTGAGGGAGAAGCGGGCGTGTGTGTGTGTGTGTGTGTGTGTGTGTGTGTGTGTGTGTGTGTGTGTGTGTGGTTGATGATGTGTGTGTGTGTGTGCGTGTGTGTGTGTGTGTGTGTGTGTTGTGGTTGATGATGTGTGTGTGTATGTGTGTGTGTGTCTATTATTGTGATGATGTGTGTGTGTGTGTGTGTGTGTGTGTGTGTGTGTGTGTGTGTGTGTGTGTGGTTGATGATGTGTGTGTGTGTGTGTGTGTGTGTGTGTGTGTGTGTGTGTGTGGTTGATGATGTGTGTGTGTGTGTGTGTGTGTGTGTGTGTTTACTGTTGATGATGATGTGTGTGTGTGTGTGTGCTGTTGTTTTATAATGGGCGTGTGTGTGTGTGTGTGTGTGTGTTTATTGTTGTTTATAATGGACGTGTGTGTGTGTGTGTGTGTGTGTGTGTGTGTGTTTACTGTTGATGATGTGTGTGTGTGTGTGTGTGTGTGTGTTTACTGTTGTTTATAATGGACGTGTGTGTGTGTGTGTGTGTGTGTTTACTGTTGATGATGATGTGTGTGTGTGTACTGTTGTTTATAATGGGCGTGTGTGTGTGTGTGTGTGTGTGTGTGTTTACTGTTGATGATGTGTGTGTGTGTGTGTGTGTGTGTGTGTGTTTACTGTTGATGATGTGTGTGTGTGTGTGTGTGTGTGTGTTTACTGTTGTTTATAATGGACGTGTGTGTGTGTGTGTGTGTGTGTGTGTGTTTACTGTTGATGATGATGTGTGTGTGTGTACTGTTGTTTATAATGGGCGTGTGTGTGTGTGTGTGTGTGTGTGTGTGTGTGTGTGTGTGTGTGTGTGTGTGTGTGTGTTTACTGTTGTTTATAATGGGCGTGTATGTCCCCTGGCAGGTGCTGGAACGTGAGCGTGGGCGTGGTGGTGGACGACTCCTCAAGCTGCTTTTCGTCTTGGTGGGCTTCGGCGCTATGGCGTCCCTGGAGGCCATAGGAGGCCACAGTCATGGCCCCAGCGGCGGCCACGGTCACAGCCATGGTCATGGCCATAGTCATGGAGGATACGAAGACTTAACTGACCTGTCCACGACCACCTTGGAGCCCACGACCAACACTAGTGACATACTGGGCGGGGACGACCACGATCACCACGACCATCATGATCACAACCACGAAGATCACCACGACCATCATGATCACAACCACGAAGATCACCACGACCATCACGGCCATGATCACTAATCGTGGTGGTACGACTGACGACCACCGTTAAGGAAAAACACCAAGTAGTGTAAGAGAAAGAATCAACGACCATAAACCTCATGGGCATCAACTACAACGGTCGTGGAGGTGGTGGTGGTAGAAGGTGGTCGTAGTAGAAGACGACCACACTCGCCTCACGCTAAAGAGACTTGTCATCATTCCGTTATAATCAAACAGTTCGAGAATCAGCTTCCAGGATCCGCCTACAGGAGTAGGAGTGTGAGGGAGTCTTCCTCCTCAGGTATGGCAGTAGGACCTGCTAAACAATCACCTGATAGGTATATTTTCGTGAATAATCAGATTCTGGAAACTGGAAACTTAATATGTGTGAAACTATTGCCTGGATTACATTAGATTCGTCTACAGTGTTGAGTGGAAACGTAGATTACTTTCCATTATCAGTCGTATAATAAAAGACAGATGACGGACGCACGATTCGCCAGGCGTAGTTATCGTAATCGTGTTATGGTATTAGTTGAGCACCAGGCGACGACCAAAGCACGTGGTGGTTGTGTTTCATGATAGGAGTGACCCATAGGAGGGGACAGATCCTCGTTCTTGGTACAAGTTTGGTCACATAAACTCGACTCAATATTGTAGCGATTTCTTATAACCACGATAGAAATTTTATTTGAAAAGAGAGCATAAATGAATCCAATTGTCTTTAGCGATAGTAATTTTTAACTTTTAAAGATAAAGTCCTTTTTGGTGGAACTTCTAGTGGAAAATTGTTTGTTGACAATTTTTTAAATGAAAATAAAATACGTATGAATTCTTCGAGATAAATTACAGCAGTTTGAAGGTGATAATCTACCATGGTTGTGATAGTCAAGTAGTGTTGTGATGATGTAATTATTGGTTGTGATCTTTCGGTGAACAACAAGAGTATTGGTGATGGCTCCTGTGTGTCTTATGGTGATGGCGTAATAAACACACACACACACACACACACACACACACACACACACACACACACACACACACACACACACACACACACACACACACACACACACACACACACACACACACACACACACACACACACACACACACACACACACACACACACACACACACACGCAGCATATTGTAAACACAGTGTTGTCATCGTCTGCCCCAGAACACGACACCTGTGGGAGAGGGGAAGTGTGGCAACAACGATAACCATACCTGTGTTTTATTGTGTTTGTTAACTGTCTGGGTGGTGTTCAGATCACGTTGATAATAATGAACTTGGAGTGTGTGTACTTTTATATAAAATATGGTAAGTGAAAAACAGTAAAAATGAACTGGATAGGTTTGTATATATCAGTATATCTCACAACTGTAAAAGTGCCGTGTTTTTTTATATTCACATATATATTATACGATATGTGTCAAAGTACTATTTTATTTAGATGCACTTATATATTGTTAGTGGCCAAAGGCATTATTTACAAAGGTAATTCTTCATATTGGCTTTTGTGACCCGTGTGTGCTTTTGGAGATCAGAAGGGCCGTGTTCTCAAAGATTCTCTATATCTCTGTCTCCTAAACTGAAGCCAAGGAAACTTATCTCTTTGAAATAGAGTCTCAGTTTATTTTGGACACCATTTTAGAGCCTTACTACTGTGTCTTTAGTCCGTCTTTAGTTTTGAGAATTTTTTACGTAAGAGTCTTTGAGAATTCGAGTTCAAGTGACCAGATTTTTTACAATATCGTGAATCACAAATTTTTTTACGTCTCTTATTGAGTAAACGTGTAGATATTTGACGTACCTGCACAAGTAATGATTCTATTTACATTTTCCCAGTGTAAATAATATGTGTAGTGAGAATTTACATACACACACACTTAATGGTATAAAATATTCATAATTTCATAACCGTGTAAATGCTGGGTATTTGCATGAAAACAATATTTTTAAAAGAATGATTGACAAAATTACGGTAATTTGGAATGTATGATAATATTTTGCGGAACTTTTAATTTCATAGATACGTGAATAATTATATTACAATTTTATTCAATATCTGAATACTGGAAAAATTAAACTTATGAATAATAATAATTTATTTACAAAGCTTTTATTATTATTATTATTATTATTATTATTATTATTATTATTATTATTATTATTATTATTATTATTATTATTATTATTATTATTATTATTATTATTATTATTATTATTATTATTATTGTTGTTGTTGTTGTTGTTGTTATTAGTGTGTGAGGGTAGATGGCTATACTTAATGAATCCACCAGATTGAGGTCAGACTTAATTATTATTACGTTATGTTCTTATGTTTGGCAGAAAACATGATTGAGTATGAAAGTTGAGACGAAGTTAGCAGTGGTGGGTAGAACAGTGGGATTGAATTAGTGTTTTGTTGCTTTCTTGTCGATCTGTATTCTGGTTCTGATGGAAGAGAGAGAGAGAGAGAGAGAGAGAGTTCGGCGGGTGTTAGTGGTGTGTTAGCGGTGTTATGTATATGGGTTTGTGATGTGTTTGAGTGTGTTGTGGGTGTGTTAGAGGCTTGAGGAGGCCCAACACACCCCTAACACACCCAGGTGTTTAGGAAATGGTGAGTGGTGGTAATTATACGCCCAGTACTTCCACCAGGTGCGTGATTATAATGAGGGGAGGGGGGAAATGTTCTCTCTCTCTCTCTCTCGGTACCATTACATACGAGCCGTCACCAGGGCGTGAAAATTGAGGCCCTACACTAGTAATGAATTACCTGGGATCTGGTGTGCCACATTTCTATAGCCAGAGCAAGTTACCCAAAATATCTAATCCGAAGCCAGAGAGAGATAAAAAAAAACCCCGCCGCGGGTGTATAATTAGACATCTCTATAAAACTTGTAATAAACCCTGACCGATTATAGACCACTGCTAAGCTGAAGTTCGTGCGAGAGGTTCTTGGGAGATGTGGCACCACCGCGTGGGTCTTTATTTGGGTACGTGACGTCATTGCTTGCGTCACTGCATATGTCATCTTTCTCCGGGCGTTTGATTGGCTTCTCGTGTAGGAAGAGGAGGGGAGGAGGAAGTAGGAACAGTCAGTACTCTTTAATTAAGGCTTTCGTTCTTTCCTCTTGAATGCTATAATAAGAGAGAGCGTAATTTACATTTTTAATTAGAGAAAAGTCTTATTTTTAATTAAGGGAAAGAAAAAATAAGCAGGGTTTTCAGTTGGTGAGATCTATTGCAGGTTGTAATTTGGGAGGCGAAGAATAATCTAGATTTTTACCATTAAAATTTAGTCTTTTAAAAGGTAAGAATAGTGGATAGGGGAAATAGATGGATAGGGAAATAGTGGATAGAGGAAATAGATAGATAAATAGATTGCTGTATGGATGGGCGGATAGATGGAAATTAAGATGAAGAAGGAGAAGAGTTAAATAAGAAAATAAATAAATTGAAATGGAAGAGGGAAGGAAACGCGGCAAAGAAGACGGAAATGAAAGAGGAGGAGGAGAGAATAAGGTGTTAATGGAATGAAAGAGAGAAGGAAGGGAGAGGAAAGGGAGGACAGATAAAGAAAATAAAGATACGGTAAGGAAAAAACGACTGATAGATAACATGGAAGAGGAAGATGAAATTAGAATAAGAGAAGACTGGTAGCTGGAAGAGAGAAGAGAACAAGGTAAAACTAGAAAGGAAAAGAGACAAGATGGAACAGAATAGAATGAGGTAGACAAATAGACAGCAAGTAGCAATGAAATCCTAATGTCTGTCAGCATGGTGGAAAATTATAAGGGCTGACAGTATTATACTACAAGGGATGACTGACGTTAAGGCTGATATATTTAATGGTATGTTATAGGTCGTTTGTGGCGTAATTTGTTTGTGGGCTGTGTGGCGTGGAAGGTGGTTTGTGAGGTAGGTCGTTTGGTGGTTTGTGGCGGTGGGTGTAGTGTGTGTGTGTGTGTGTGTGTGTGTAGGGGTTTGAGGTGGGAGTGTTAAGGTGTATTGTGTTGATTTGTAGGTGTTGTGGTGAGAGGGTGTAGTGGTAGTGTGTGGGTGTAGTGGTAGTGTTTAGGTGTAGTGTAAGGTGTAGTGGTAGCGTGTGGGTGTAGTGGTAGTGTTTAGAGGTGTTAGAATGTGTTAAAATAGGCAAGAGGACGAAGGCTTGCTACCATGACCTGCCACACCTTACCATATCAATTCATCACTCAGGTAGGTATCGACCAGTACTCGCCCAGGCGTAAATTAACCATTCAGCCTCACGCCCCCAAACACACCAATAACTGCTACTACAACACCTCACATATTCTGCAAACGATTTTATAAGTAACGTATAAGTTAAAATATGTAAATTAGATTCCAAAATTTTAAGTTTTCGATTACAATTTATTTCTACTGTGATCTAAAGTCGTATTTAAATTCATTGTTTATTTTTTACCAACTTGAAAAATAGCGAGAGTTGATGGTTTAGTTGAGTGTTGTGGTTATACGTCTGGTAGCGGCCCGTGTACACAACCTTGTGGTACACCTGTTTATATTATCACACACACACACACACACACACACACACACCACTCCTATATACAATACTATACAGAAGAGAGAGAGAGAGGGTGGAGAGACGGTAGACTTATTCCTTTGTTCTGGCTTCCCATCATTATATTCTTCTCCATTTCCTCTTCCGTCTTCATTTGCTTAATCTCCCCTCCCCCTTTCTTCAACATCATCCATCATGCTATTAACATACTTTATGATTCTTATAATTAACGTTATTATCTTCTTAGCGTCTCTCTCTCTCTCTCTCTCTCTCTCTCTCTCTCTCTCTACTTACATATGTGCGTGCGTTCGAGTATCTGAATGCTAGAGCGCGCGTGCCACCACCTTAACACCAATCATGGAAGGTTCGGCACAGTGCCAAGCTCTCGAGTGTCGCCATCAGGATGTTTGCGTGCTTGCGGGTGCTTGTATAGGAGTGATCTGTCCACACGCACACACTTGCTGTCTGTTGTCGGTTCCTCTCTGGAATTTCAAACCTCGGGCCACCCACTGCTAGGTCAAGAATGGTCGGTTGGTCTCCAGTCCTAATGAGTCCCAGTGCTAATAGGTCCAACCCTAACTTAACCTAACCATTAGTATTGGGGCCCATTAAGACTGGGTATAACTAAAATTGATTAGAATTGGGTTAAATTAGACCCCATTAAGGTTGGGATCCATTTAACAGAATCTAAACCAACAATCCCTGACGCAGATTCCCAGAGATTCGTAAACAGTAAATCCCTTCGTAAGTTAACCAATCTTCAGTATAGTCTTGGTCTATTATCGACGCCATCTTGGGTGAGGCGAGGCTGCTGGGTAAGATATTTTTTGAGAATCCCAGTTCAGTGTGTCATATGTCAGTCTAAGTGTACTATGCGGTACTGGTGTGATGATTGGTGGCAGAGGCAACATACACGAGCTGATGGTGTGATGGTGATTAGGGGGGGAGGTGAGAGAACGGGAGGGAAGGAGAGAAGAAAGATGGATTCAAATCAGGTGCAATTGGAAGGCGTCTCGGAATACAGTGATGTTTAAATGGTAATAAAATGAATATGAAATTTCCTGTTGAAAATTTAACTGGGAACAATTTAATGGAGATTTCTTCTTCATTCTGAATTACGAATTTCAGGCATGTCTATTTTTTAAGATGAAGATCTGGACGTAAATATGTTATGTTAATTAGAACATAAGAAAATAAGGAGTCTGCAATAGGCCGGTTGGCCTGTGCATGGCAGCTCCTGTCGAGAGTTACTACCACTCTCTATCATCCATGAATCTATCCAGCCTCCTTTTGAAACTTTCCAGCGTTCCAGCACTTACTACAAATTTGCTAATTTGTTCCACTCGTCCACCACCCTATTTGTGAACCAGTTCCTTCCTGTCTCCCTCCTAAACCTAAACTTATCCAACTTAAATCCGTTGCTCCGAGTCCTATCCTGCTCGGATATTATAAGAACTTTATCTATATCCCCTTTATTGATTCCTTTCACCCACTTAAATACTTCCATCATATCTCCCCGCACTGCGTTGAAGATAAATTTGGGAAGAGATGTTTAATGTTGAATTTGTTCGTTTGTGAAAGAATAAATAAGGGTCTTTCTCTGATACGTTTGTTCTGGCTGAAATCTTGAACTTAGTGGTTTCTTCTGTTCCAAATTCATTTTAATTATATATAGTACATCAACAGTAATAATTATTTGTTTTCTGGATTTCTTTTTTAATCAACACCAGTTCAAGTTTCTACGACGTATCTTATCGCTTCCTAAACATTTCTTGTAAGATCTAAACTTTAGTTGCGATTCTGAATTTTATTTTATTTTTCGAGCGATTTGTAAATAAATGGACATAATTCCTTCATGTGTTTTGTCTTCACTTCATCGTTACTTGATAGGTCTTATGTTCGTGATAAAGATAAGTGACAAAGCTAACAACAATAGGCGGACGGTCGTTCGTGTGGATTCCATTATGATGTTGGTTTGAAAGAACGCCAAGCGCCGTTCATATTTCCCCATGACAAAAAACTCTCTAGTTAGGTTTTTATGACGCTATTAGTTTTTCCTGAAATGTCTCTCAGGTTGTGAAAGAAAGAGAGAGAGAGAGAGAGAGAGAGAGAGAGAGAGAGAGAGAGAACTTATTCTTATAAACTCGCCGGACTATTAATCTTAAAACTGGGTTGAGATACTGACTGTTAAAACAGGTTCCCAAGCGTTGTGTTGAGGCCGCCTGATGTATGATGATGCATAATGATTATTTACCGGATTTGCCAAAGTGGAGAGGCTTTTGATCAAGTAGATGTTTCCAGTTATAGTTTTTATTTATTCACTACACCAAACAGGTTAATTATTTTCTTCCAGGTTAAGCGCAGAATATTGCTTACGTTCAGGTATGTCTAATGATGATTGTCTACCGGCTTGGCCAGAACCTAGCGGCTACTGACCGATAAAATATTTTCCTTTTATAGTTTTCTTTTGTTCTTTACACCAAACCGGTTGGAATATTTTATTCCGCGATGTCATAAGCAAAATACCACTTTTTGATTATTAATATGTAACATAGCAAATGAAGATGTTCATACCCACTGTCAACATTACTTTGTGTGTTTATTCATGCACCAGTCGTCTGGCCGCTACTGTTGTTGTTGTATATTTTGCTGCCAGAGTTGTATCAGCGTTCCAATCTATTCACGCCCTTTCTACCCTCAATTTCTTGTCTTTTCTCTTAATAGGCGTTTGTGGGATGAAACGTAACCTAACCTAGCTAGATTTAACAAAACCTAAGATGATCTAACCTGACCTTTACAGAGAAGAAAACTAATTTGCGATATTTTTTGGTAGATCAATAGATAAATAAGATGAATCGAGAGTTATTCAATAACAATTCAAATTCACTGGATGTACACACATAGACAAGTGTAGGTAAACTATAATTAATCGAAAAGTAGCTCATTAAATATGCTTAAAACTTATTTCCGCTGTGGATGTTAATACGTCGTCATTCTCCATGAATAGACGTATTTCATTTATATAACTGCCTTACGTGTATAGATAATATGTGAACAATGGGCAAATATTTCCTCTTCCCGGGCAGTACAGCTGTCTATTATAAAGTATGTATTATTTTGTTCAGGGAATTTGTTCGGGGATTTTGTCCAAGCTCTATAAAAATAAAATAACAAAAGTTGAGAGGATTACGGTAGTGTAGGCAAGGTGGAAAATAGATTAACTAAAACAGTCTCACTTGTTGGCAACACCGCTGTTACCATATTGCTTGAGTTCATTTATTTTGAACATTTATGCTGCTCTGTTACGCTACATTTGTGGCTACAAGATGCAATCCAGTTTTCAGTTGTTTTATGATATATTTAGATATATGTAGCGAATACACACGAGTTTATAATTCTAATAAAGTTTTTTTAGTTGTATTTGCATAAAGTTCGGTAAATTTGACTCACTCTGGCAGAATCAATGCTGGAGAGAGAATACGTTCTTAACAATAATATAAATTACCAGATGTCATACGTTTTATGCATCAATGATCGCCTACACGTATCACTTACGGTTGGTTATATAATTCCTTAGCATACTAGAGATTATCATTTTAATGAAAGACTTCTTGGGTGAAATGGGGCGGAAAGAATCGTAAAGTTGACTCAATCTGGTGTAATCTGCGCAGCTGGGGAGTAGTGACGCCTTGGTTTATGTCATTTAATAATACGTAATATTTTGTTTTTATGTCATATAACCTGTTCTCACGCCATTTTGACAATTAAGACTTTACATGTAAGTTTAGATCCGTATTAAGTGGTTAGGTTAGTCAAGAAATGAACTAGAGTGAAATGAAGTTGATTCTTATAGAACTGGTTTGTGTGTGTGTGTGTGTGTGTGTTTTGGGGGTCCCTTGTCAGTCATTCTGTCTTTGATCAACGAATTCTTCTTTTTCTTAATATTTAATTTTTTGTCTTTCTAACTTTGGTATGGAGAGATGGTTGGGAAGGAAGGATATGAGAGAGGGAATGATAGTTGGGAGGGGCGGAAGGGAAGCCGAGTAGGTGGGAGGGAAGGGTCGCTCTTGTTGCCCCGCGAAATTGCATACTATGGCGCCATTCCTCCCTTGTACTAGAGATCATTTCCTCAGCGACACCTCGGCACACCTGAAAGTTCGTGGTATACTTAATATCATGTTGGCAAGCTTGAGTGTTATGTCTTTAATCCTGTGACAAAGAAATAGCTACATTGGGAGTCCTGGGGTGAGGTCAATTTCAATTTCAATTGTTTATTCCTTGATAGAGGAAGCGGGATCCTAGTGCTGTCACTAGGTACCCCTGTACAATAACACCAGAAGCATCTGGCAAGTGTGACAAGTATATACAGTATAAATATTATAAAGGGGCTTACTAAAGCCTAAGGAAGGAAGGATATTCCTTTAACACATAATCCATGTTATTTACATAATATCCGGCCAGTATGGGGAGGATCATCGTGTCTCCGTCAGGGGGGCGTGGAGTGGTGGTCCAGCAGGCGTCACGGAAGCGTTGGATGTGGGGACATCTTAGGAGGTAGTGGATAAGGGTGCTGCTGTCGGGTCTTCTGCATAATGCACAAGAGCGTTGCTCAGGGGATGAGGGGATACCAATCTCCCAAGCAAAGTCATACCCATTGATGATACGGGCAGCAATCACGTCCCTTTCCGCGACCCTTTCCCATAGACATAAGAGAGGTCAGGAAGCTTACGGAGGACATCGTACCAGGTGGGCGGGGAGTCCAGGGGTATGGCTGCTTCCCGAGCTTCTCTCTGTATGCGTGGGGTGAGGTTTGGGTAGTTGATCATGTTGGTGAGCCTGAGATTAGTTTTGGTAGGTTTTATTTAACTTTAGGTCATGTTGGCAGTCCTGGAATTAGTTGTGGTAAGTTTGAGTGAAATTATTGTCATGTTGGTAAGCTTGGGTTATATCTGTCAGCCTGTCATGTTGTCTTGGTATCCCTGTGATTAGGTCTGGATACCTATGGGCATGTTTGTAAGCCTGAGATTAGTTTGGCATATATAATTTTGGCAAGCCTGGTTTATGTTTGTACCCCTGTCGGGAAGGAACGGGTGTTGGTGTCCCCTTGATTAGGTTTGGAATGGTATACTGTAGTCATGTTGGTAAACCTGTGTCAGTAGTAAAACATATTATACTTTATACTGTGTCATTTATTGAACTATGTGAAGGTGTCGGTAGCCCTGAGCTTGATATTGGTACCACTGGAGTAAGCTGTGGTGGCCGGGATAGCTTTTTTTTTATTTTTCGTCGAATTTTCCCAATGTTAAAAATTCTACAGACATTTTTACGTGATTTTCCCCATATTTACTATTTTATTGCCAATTTTAGACTGATATATTACGTACAGTGATTCTTTTAACCGATATATTACGTACAGTGATTTTTTAAGCCGTTATATTATAATTTTTGCTATTGCGTACAGTGATTCTTTAAGCCGATATATACAGTGATTCTTTTATCCGATATAATTATTTCATACAGTGAATCTCTTAGCCGATATACCTGTCAAAGATTTGTTCATTGCATAAAATATGACCTCGATATAAAATTTATTTTTAATTCCGTTCATAATCACAAAAAGTAGTTCGCGGATACATATTTCTGTATTTTTCCTATACTTGTATACTGTATGATGGACTTGGCGGCTGTAATCCTGTACTCTGTAACGCTTGTAGGCTCAAACTTTCACTCTTACAGAACTTATATAATATGTTATTTTACAGTATATTTTGTGTACTTACTGTTAGCTACCACATGCACACTTAGTTCAGTCACATACACGTAGTTCAGTCATATACACGTAGTTCAGTCATATACACTTAGTTCAGTCATACACACTTAGTTCAGTCATACACACTTAGTTCAGTCATATACACTTAGTTCAGTCATATACACTTAGTTCAGTCATATACACTTAGTTCAGTCATATACACTTAGTTCAGTCATATACACTTAGTTCAGTCATATACACTTAGTTCAGTCATATACACTTAGTTCAGTCATATACACTTAGTTCAGTCATATACACTTAGTTCAGTCATATACACTTAGTTCAGTCATACACACTTAGTTCAGTCATATACACTTAGTTCAGTCATATAGTTCAGTCATATACACTTAGTTCAGTCATATACACTTAGTTCAGTCATATACACTTAGTTCAGTCATACACACTTAGTTCAGTCATATACACTTAGTTCAGTCATATTTCAGGTTCAGTCATATACACTTAGTTCAGTCATATACACTTCAGTCATAGTCATCATATACACTTAGTTCAGTCATATACACTTAGTTCAGTCATATACACTTAGTTCAGTCATACACTTAGTTCAGTCATATACAGTCATATACACGTAGTTCAGTCATATACACTTAGTTCAGTCATACACACTTAGTTCAGTCATACACACTTAGTTCAGTCATATACACTTAGTTCAGTCATATACACTTAGTTCAGTCATATACACTTAGTTCAGTCATATACACTTAGTTCAGTCATATACACTTAGTTCAGTCATATACACTTAGTTCAGTCATACACACTTAGTTCAGTCATACACACTTAGTTCAGTCATATACACTTAGTTGTCATATACACTTAGTTCAGTCATACACACTTAGTTCAGTCATATACACTTAGTTCAGTCATATACACTTAGTTTAGTCATATACACTTAGTTCAGTCGTATACACTTAGTTCAGTCATATACACTTAGTTCAGTCATATACACTTAGATCAGTCATATACACTTAGTTCAGTCATATACACTTAGTTCAGTCATACACACTTAGTTCAGTCATATATACACTTAGTTCAGTCATATACACTTAGTTCAGTCATATACACTTAGTTCAGTCATATACACTTAGTTCAGTCATATACACTTAGTTCAGTCATATACACGTACAGTATTCAATATATCTTTAATTTTTACGTTCATTGTTTATTTCTAAAGTGATTTTGTTTTATTAGTTATTGATGTGTGGGGGGGGGATGGGTGGTAGAGATAATGCCATGACATAACAGAGAGAGAGAGAGAGAGAGAGAGAGAGAGAGAGTTAAGAAGTATGCAGCTCAGACAATAACATTAATTCATAAAACTCTCACTTCAGGCGGTTGGTTCCCACACTTTCCCCGCATTCAAAAGAAAGTAAAATTAGCCGACTTTTCGAAAGCTCTTTAAACTTATTATCATATTTTATAAGAACTTTCGCCTTCCTGGAAAAAAAAAGTGACTTTTTCCGTTGGCAACTTAGTGTGATAATGTTAATAGAATTATCTTTACTATTACATTATTTGACCTTTAGCACAAGTTACTGTATTTCTCCGAAAATACTCTCCATAACAATATCACTTCCCAATGAATATTTGTCCTTATTTCGGCGTCTTCCAAACCTGTAAGTACAGTACTGACATCTTCTCGGTAGGACGTATTTCCGTAAAAAAAAGATAGAAATATTTTATTTTCCCTAAGACGTAAATATTCAACTAGCGGAAGGTTTTCGTTTATTAATGTGGTTGGTTTATCGATACGCGGAGGATGACATCATCACCGACCGGCTGCTCCCAGGAAAACAGCCGTCTTCACCTAAGTATTTTCCTTTCAGGCTCTCTTTTATGTAAGCTAGAAACATATCTCTCTTTAACCTTTATATGTTGATAACTAGTGTATTTACTGACCTAGAATGCAAACTTATAAAGACCTTAGTTATTGAACTGTATTAATACATTATAACGTCAACTCTCAGTGTTTCTCGATTGTGTGGTTGCATATATTTAATGAGTACAAATGGAAATTCATTATAACCACTTTATCAACTTATAGAATCTATGCATACATGATATATTTGTGTCTTGGTCGTTGTGAAATAGGAAAATGGTGCATGTTTGTGTTCATCGAAGGCAGGTTAATGTGTGTGTGTGGGGGTAAGGAGGGCATTTTAACGACGTGCAGTCGGTTTACTTACACGTACACAAGACTGAATTAAAATGAGTCAGTGTACGCATTACAGGGTGCTGAGTGTTACAGTACAACCCGGTACATGTACAGTGTTAACACATGTACAATACGTCATCATTTTAACTATATTTTGTATTTTGTGGTGGACAATACATATTTACTGAATCCATAATAACGCGTAGATTGTAAATTATCTTTTACTAACTTACAATTTACACGTGGGAGTTGTTACGGAGTTGACATGTACAGTACATGTTCTTAATACCTAAACACTTAGCAGACCTTTGTTGTTGAAGAGCAGTCATACATTATGGCATCAACATTAATGTTTTTTTTTTAGAATTTACTTACAAAAACCTATTATAAATTGTTCTTTATAATCTTGTGTAAATATAATTTTGTCCTTGCTTATTATATATATATATATATATATATATATATATATATATATATATATATATATATATATATATATATATATAAGCAAGTAAATAACTGTAGGTACGCGTGATCTAGGTATATGCTGATAACCATATATATATATATATATATATATATATATATATATATATATATATATATATATATATATATATATATATATATATATATATATATATACACTAATGCTGTTACTTAATAGTTAATTATAATTTTGATATGGATAAAAAGCTGTAATATAATGACAAAATAATATTCTGTAGTGGTTGTCATTTTGAGTTTTGTCGATATAGTTCTAATATTTTCTTTACGAGTATGAACTCGGACTTTATATTTGAAACTAATTTAACTCATTTAAATTTTTTTATTATTTCTATTTTAAGGCAGATAATCTCTACCTAAATTTCTAATAAATTCCAGAGTTATCATAGATTTTGAGCTTGACTAAGGTAATTATTATTACTGTTAGGATATCAGTAACATGAGGCTGCTGCACCAAACACAGTTTATTACAGATGAGAGTAAAGTTTACGAGGCAGCAAAACAATTTAACTTTAAAAAATAAAACAGAGAGATATATTCATGGATAGCATTACTTATGAACATTGTGAGTTGAAATACTTTGTAAGATCTCCAAGAGTCGGTGTATTTATAAGTTTGTATATTCGGCATTTGTATGTTAAGTGTATGAATGTGGCGACGCTCCTAACAAAATGTGTTTAAAAGGGGGACCTGGATGAGGTGTTTTATACACAATGAGCAGGACGGCGACTGTTGGAAATATACCACGAACGAGATCGGTAAAATAAAAATCGTTTTTGTTATTATTCATTTTGTAACAGGCCCAACCTAACCAAATATAACCTAACAATCATAGTTTTTGTAAGGTTAGATTGAGTTTGGTCGTTTATTTCTTTTGAGAAAAATTTAAATGATTTAGCTGTTTTTGTTCGTGGTAGTTTTTGGCAACACTAACCGTTTTGCGTGCTAATGATATGTGATATTTTGTACGTGAAAATAATATTGTATTTGGATTATACTTTTACAAATAAAAATGAACTTATACTATTTGTATTAATCTCCCTCTAAGACAAATAATATCAAGATTAAACAATTGTAATTAAGTATTTTATTTAATACTTCAAAATGTTTATTAAGGTTTTCCTCAAATAAAATTGAAAATTAATGTATTTTTAATGATTATGATTATGTCAGCTTATTTTTTTTATGTTATCGTTTCTATGTTAGGTGTAGTGTCTTATTCGTCGTTCAGTGATGTCTTTTATTTTTACACCTGACGAACAACTTTTAACAATGACTGGAGATATGAATAAAGTTATACTTCAGTTACTAATATCAATTATCTAGCAGAATATGCCGAAAATTATTATACTGACATATAATTGTACCACGGAATTATTTACCTGTGTATGATCTAGTTTTCAGATAATTATATCAAAGAATTATTTAGTAAAGCCATTAAATTTATTTTTGGTACTTTTATTAAAAAGTATACCTAAGTTATCTTATTGAAGAGAGTTAAGGCGTTTATTGCAAGGCGTTTTAGATGCACGGAATAACTGACGCGTTAGCTCTCCTGGATAGTCATTAAAAACTACGACATTGTACCGCGTCTTGGGAATAACTGTTGTACAACACAGTCTTCAGAAAACAATAAAATTAGAACTGTTATTTGAACACAATACGGAAAGAAATAGTGAAGAAAATATATAGAAAATTATGGAATGAAAGACAAAATAGAAAAATGTCAATCATTTAACAATAAATAAGAATAACACCAAAAATCTGGCCCGTTGTAAAGGTAATTTCTCTCAGACTCTGAAACCACACCTAACAACCAGCAGGGCAGTTGTACGCTTCTCTCCCTGCTAGGTGTTCCCATATTTATACACGAAATACGACGAATTTCAGGTTTGTTTAAGTCTTAATTTTTGCACTTACAGAACTGTAATGAACTTGTTAACCCTCATTTAAAGTACCTCATGAATAATGATATTAAGGTTTCAATTATATATGAGTAATTATCAGTATTGTTACACCAAAGTCACCAATGGCTAATGAAATCGGACAGAGCCCACTCAAAAATGGGCGGAGCCAAAACTGGTTTCAACTAGGCCCAATGCTTTTTAATTCTTTCACTCCAGAGGCTTTGCTTTAGGTCCTACCCAATATACTACCGTATATAGAATTATTTTTATTATTATAGCACAGTTTTTTATTGCCTTACATTCCCCCAACTCTTCAATATTAATTAAAGTATTCTCCATAAGCGGCCATGATCCGCCTATTTGACACACTGGTTTAGTGGGAGAAACTCGCTGGTTGGTTGTTAGCTATCCGGGCGCAGCACATGCTAACGCCTGATCAAGGTGTTTGCTTTTTCCTCTAAAGGTGGCATGAGCATCAGCTCAGCAGAAGCGTCTGCTCTAGTGGATGTCTTGCCAGATGTAAACAAGGCGACTCGTCACAACCAAGAAATCGTCGACATTCTTATAAAATGTGGTCCTGTTACGTCATTTCTTCACTTAATCAGGAAAAAGAAAGGCAAGAGAACACGGTCTGACGTACATCTTTAGCTTGGGGATACTCTAAAAACCAAGAATTAGTTGAATTACTTTAGTTGAATTACTGTGATTGCTGTTGGCAGCGAAGACGGGCGTTTTGGGGGCTATAAATGCAGTATTTAGTAAGTAATTATTAATTCCAGTATGTACAATTTTCAATATAAGGACCTAATCTAATCTAACTTAACCTAATTTAATTAAATCTAACCTATTGTAACCTAACCTAACCTAACCTAACCTAACCTAACCTAATTTAAGCTAATCTAACCGAACATATTCTAACCTAAACTTTTCAGACCTAATGTAAGTTTATTATAATCTTATTTAATCTAAGCACTGGCCTTATCAGGGTGGTGGGCTACAGTAACTTGCTCGACTAGGTTTGAACCATATATTTTCTGTATGTTTTGTTTTAGGTAAGTTTCATCTGTTTATTCTTAGCTTCATGTAAGTTTAAGCTGTTTCTTTATAGCTTTAGATAAGTTTAAGCTGTTTCTTCATTGCTTTATGTAAGTTTAAGCTGTTTCTTCATAGCTTTATGTAAGTTTAAGCTGTTTCTTTATAGCTTTAGATAAGTTTAAGCTATTTCTTCATTGCTTTATGTAAGTTTAAGCTGTTTCTTCATAGCTTTATGTAAGTTTAAGCTGATTCTTCATAGCTTTATGTAAGTTTAAGCTGTTTCTTCATAGCTTTATATAAGTTTAAGCTGTATCTTCATAGCTTTATGTAAGTTTAAGCTGTTTCTTCATAGTTTTAAGTAAGTCTAAGCTGTTCTTCATAGCCTTATGTAAGTTTAAGCTGTTTCTTCATAGCTTTATATAAGTTTAAGCTGTTTCTTCATAGCTTTATGTAAGTTAAAGCTGTTTCTTCATAGTTTTAAGTAAGTCTAAGCTGTTCTTCATAGCCTTATGTAAGTTTAAGCTGTTCTTCATAGCTTTATGTAAGTTTAACCTGTTTCTTCATAGCTTCATGTAAATTTAAGGTGCTTCTTTATAGTTCCAAATAAGTTAAAGCTGTTTCTTCATAGCTTTATATAAGTTTAAGCTGTTTCTTCATAGTTTTATATAAGTTTAAGCTGTTACTTCATGGCTTTATATAAGCTTAAGCTGTTTCTTAATAGTTTTGTGTTAGTTTAAGCTATTTCTTCATAGCTTTATGTAAGTTTAAGCTGTTACTTCCTAGCTTTATATAAGTTTAAACTGTTTCTTCCTAACTTTATATAAGTTTAAGCTGTTCTTCAAGGCTTTATACAAGTTTAAGCTGTTTCTTCATAGCTTTATGTAAGTAAGTTTAAGCTGTTTATTCATAGCTTTATGTAAGTTTAAGCTGTTACTTCATAGCTTTATGAAAGTTTAAGCTGTTTCTTCATAGCTTTATGAAAGTTTAAGCTTTTTATTTATAGCTTCGTATAAGTTTAATCTGTGTCTTCCTAGTTTTAAGTAAGTTTAAGCTGTTTCTTCATAGCTTCATGTAAATTTAAGCTGCTTCTTTATAGTTCCAAATAAGTTAAAGCTGTTTCTTCATAGCTTTATGTAAGTTTAAGCTGTTTGTTTATAGCTTTATATAAGTTGAGGCTGTTTCTTCATAGCTTTGTATAGGTTTAAGCTGTTTCTTCATAGCTTCATGTAAATTTAAGCTGCTTCTTTATAGCTCCAAATAAGTTAAAGCTGTTTCTTCATAGCTTTATGTAAGTTTAAGCTGTTTGTTTATAGCTTTATATAAGTTGAGGCTGTTTCTTCATAGCTTTATGTAAGTTTAAGCTGTTTCTTCATAGTTTTAAGTAAGTTTAAGCTGTTTCTTCATAGCTTTATGTAAGTTTATACCTTATCACTGGGCTGCATTTGAAAAAAATTCATGAGGTGCGGGGTTTCTTAGCTGATTCTTTATGTATTTTGCGTGCTGATTCCAAAATGCCATTCATTTTGCCCAATCAGGTCAGATTTTTTTATGCTATGGGAATTAGGAAAAATAGAAATTCTTAAATATGATGTCAAAATTTTTCTGCAAAATATATCATAAGAAATGTAACCACAACACATAGGACCAAAATATGTCAACTACATAGATGCCTTTACAGTTAGACATGCATAAATGGCTGTACGAGAAATTTCTTTGGTGGTTGGTGTTTGGGAGTTCCGTTTCAGACACCAACAGTAGTGCGAGCATGTTGATATCCCAGCGACCCAGTACCTCTCCTCTATCCACGGATATCTTGATGGAAGCGTTCTCCTTGTTCCTCACTCACATTACCACAGTTCTCTGAAAGTAGTCCAAGTGGGAGCTGAGGAAGTGCATCTTGATGGACATGCGTGCACCTTGATGGACATCGTGCACCAAGAACTTTGTAGCTCAGAAGTAGGTCCTCAACAACTCGTCCATACTCTGGACTTCTGTAGTTGCCAAGAAAATTGGAGACAATAGACTTAAGGCATGCCAGGCTTTCTTCTCATTTACATCATGCAATCAAACTTGGGATCTTTGAAAGCTCTCTGATCTGAGGGCCATCAAAAATTCCTGCATTCAGCTTGCCTCACTGACTTTTGGAAATTTTTCTTTCAGAAAATTGAAAGCCTGGCTTTTGTCCAGTGCCTTTACAAAGTTTTTGAACAGACCGAGCTTGATGTGCAGTGGCGGAAGAAAAATGTTCTCACGGATTCACCAGAGCATGGGCAACAACATTGTGAGAACCTGGAGTAAGTCCACTTCTTGCAGGCCAGTCACTTGCATGTAGTGCTGCTTGTCTGCTCGACTATCCCACAGACAGAGGAAACATGGAAACTTGGTGTAACAAAATTTAATTGTGAAAAATATGTAAAAAACACGGACATATACTCTTTTTCTCTGCGTCACGGCGGACATTTAAATGGCGCGAGCACGTAGAGTGT
The DNA here is from genome assembly GCF_018991925.1 of Homarus americanus. Classification (NCBI taxonomy): domain Eukaryota; kingdom Metazoa; phylum Arthropoda; class Malacostraca; order Decapoda; family Nephropidae; genus Homarus; species Homarus americanus. The sequence goes on from NW_024713129.1 coordinate 22,824,193, forward strand.
ATTTAAATGCATCGTAAGGGCATTAAAACTGACCGAAATCTTTCTGTGAGGCTTGCCAATGTCTCGGATGATTTTTAATGAACGAATATGAGGACCCCATTTTGAGCGAAAAATGCCAATATTTTACCTGAATCTCCGCTTAAAATGCTATAGCACAAAATTCTGACCTGATTGAGCAAAATGGATAACATTTTGAGATCAGCATGCAAAATACCCAGAAAAGCAATAATACACAGACCTCCAAAACTATGCAGGGCAGTGTAATCAATCACCACTCTTTGGATGCAGTAGAATCCTCGCCTTCAACGTCTGAAAGAAAGCTCTCGCCTTATCTCTTCACGGCTGTGTGCGTCTTGGAGTAAACTGTTGTGCATCCCGGATCCTGTCCTGTGCCCGTCAGTCGCCCCACCCAGAGGACGAGATGTTGTGTTCTACAGCTGCTGCATCTCAAGTCAGTGGTTTCATTGAAGGCCGTCTTCACATCAGAAGAGTCTACAGCACGGATGCAGACAAGACCCCTGAAGATCTCCGCACCCGAGGGCCGACCCTTCCTACATCCGGCCTCGTCGACTGTGTCTCCCAAGGATTTCCATCTAACCGACACGACCTTCATGAATTGCAACTCCCGTGCTGGAAAATACGTGAGGACCTCTATTGTGACGGAGACCTCGTCTTGTATGGTCCGCAGTAGTTATTCCTGCTGCCCTACGCCGCCGTACCTTGACCCGCCTTCACGACAGCCATCGGTGGAGGGCACCAAGTGACGGGCGAAGCAGACTGTATTTTGGCCCGATCGACAGGAACCTTTATGTGCGACGACAACCCTTCAAGACCCTTGAGTCTGTGTCGGCGATTTCTTTGCAGTAGCAGGGAAGTCCTTCGTCATTGCCGACCGACTGTCTGATGGCCTGTTGTCGTCCTGTGGTAGTGATACAACGGCTACTGCTACCATCCGGGCTTCAGGCATTACTTCAGAGAAGTTGGTGTTCCCCTCCGCCTCAGGAGTGATGGAGGACCCAGTTCACCAGCCACGAGTTCCGGGACTTCATGGACCGTTGGGAGTCCGTCATGTCGTGACCTCGCCCAACTACCCCCAGGTGAATGGACACGCTGAAGCCGCAGTCGAGACTGTGACACCTGATCCTTAAGGTGTCACCCTCAGGAAATATCGACTGCGGGACTTCGATCGCGAGTTTGTTGGAGTTCGCCCCCGAACTTCACCGGACGCTCCCCAGCCCAGGTTCTATCTGGACATCATCTCAGGTCTTGTGTTCCTGCCCACCCAAAGTCTTTTCTCCAAGAGTGGCAGGCCAAGACTGAGGAATGTATCACCGTGCAGCAGAACGAGCCGCAGATGTTGCTGCTAAATGCGACTGTCATGCCCGCCCCTTCCCAGGTTGAGTATCGGCCAGCAGGTCAGGATTCAAGATCCGTTATCTCACTGGGACAAGGTTGGGGTTATCATGGGTATTGGCGGTCCAGGGACCAAGGCCTCCTAGTGGTAGTAGAGTATGGTGGAGAACCAATGCCTCCGACCTGTGGAGCTGCCTAGTGTTGACCTCCCAGTTGAGTCCCCTAATGTTGATGTCTCTAAAGTAAATCCATTCCCCACCGTGTTTCTCCCCAGTATCCGCAGTCCGGCGACTCAGAAACAGAAAGGTCCGCCAAGATGAAACTATGAGCGTATAGGGGAGGAGGTGTATGATATGGAACAAAGTAGTACCTTCAGCTGTGTATTATTATATTACTCTTATATTACTCCATTAATTATGTATAGTAAAGTATTACAGAACATGTATTAATTCTATGTAATAGTCCATTTATTGTGCACCATATTATGTATATAAATTATCATATTTATACTTTATGTATTCAACTTGTGAATGCTGGCATCTGTACATCCCAGCGCCGAGTAATACATAGATAGATGAGAGAGAAGACAGAGTCCTCGTAGAATGCGTTTCTGCGTCTATCATGTATATATCTTACGAGAATAGAACCTACTTTTAAGACAACAAGTGTTTGTGTATACCCTGTAGTATAGAACATTTTGTGGGTATCCGTGACAACACGTCAGACCTACCTCTAAAGTAAGTGTTTGTGTATACCCTCAGTAGTATAGAACATTTTGTGGGTATCCTGACAACTCTCTTTTGCTCACTATTAAGCACAAACCTGCTCTTGTTGTTCCTGAGAGTGCAAGGGTGTTCTTCATGGTGTCTTTGTGTCATCATGTCTCCGTGTTCAGTATCTTCATCACCAGTCCGAAGCAAAACATAAGCGTGCGGTAGGTTGGGAGGTCAATGACACTTCTGATGGGTTTTCAAAGGTTTCAGCTACCAGCACCATGTCTACTTTAACACCACCCTAGTTATTACAGTATATAACTTGATCCACAAAATAAGATGCAACAGGTACTATTGGAGTTATTTATAGATTAAATAATATGAAATAAGTTAATTCTTCGGCTGCAGAAGTACAGTACGTTAAACTGGAACAAATATACAAACTTAACAGTATTATCATTTTAAATCTAACATTATTAACATGATGTATACTTAACTAGCCAAGTAAAACCAAGTTAGACTTAATGT
>NW_024713129.1:22826885-22831421 GCF_018991925.1 Homarus americanus
AGGGAGGAGTAAGGGAGTGTGAGGGAGGAGTAAGGGAGTGTGAGGGAGGAGTAAGGGAGTGTGGGGGAAGGAATCACATTCATAACACCATCAAGAGGTAGGCTGGTCTGCCACAGGTAACACGACTCTCCTGACAGGTGAGCCAAGAACCTCAAAATGTTTCTTTGCCTTCTTCAGAAAGTTTGTTGTGAAGAAATATGTAAACAATGGAAAATTAATGTTGTTTTTGTTGTAGGTATTTGTTTTATGGTGATTGTTATTGTTTTTGTTATTGGTGTTGTCGATGTTTTCTGAAGTTGTCTCTCTCCTCTTAACGATATTGCTTTGCACCTCTCTCTCTCTGTCTCTTCAATTCAGAGAATAAATCAGAATGGTTCGTATCTTACCGGTCTAACAGGAAGTAGGACCTGTTCTACGACCGTGAACTTGATCCCTTGCCAATTTTTGTATGGAGTTCCGCAGGGATGCTTCTTTGACCCTTCTTCTTCCTCTTGTATGTAACCGATATAGTTCACTGTAACCAGGGCCGTCCCTAGGAGGGTGCGGGGCCATGGGCAACTCAGCCACTGCGGGGCCCCAGATTATGCGGTCAGAGGAACCCACCCCAAATCGGGTGGTGGACGAGTGGAACAAGCTTAGCAACTTTGTAGTAAGTGCTGGAACGCTGGAAAGTTTCAAAAGGAGGCTGGATAGATTCATGAATGATAGAGAGTGGTAGTAACTCTCGACAGGAGCTGCCATGCACAGGCCAACCGGCCTATTGCAGACTCCTTATTTTCTTATGTTCTTATGTAACCCCCATGGGACTGTCGCTATGGATGGTAAGGTCACGGTTGCGATGGTGGCGAAAGCCGTCAGGTCAGATTAACCAGTCAATAGGTAATGTGTCCGGGGTCACTGGGTCTAGTGCTGGGCCCCGCGGGGCCCCCACACGCGCGGGGCCCCGGGCGGTCGCCCCTGTTCGCCCCCCCTAAAGGACGAGCCTGACTGTAACACGAAATACATTTTATTTGTAGATGATTTTAAGGTGTTGGCTATCAGCCACACAGATCCTAACTTAACCTAACCCTTATCTAACCTTACCTAATCTAATTTAACCCAATATATAACCTAAACTAACCTAAGCTAACCTTGTTTTACCTTGCTTACCCTAATTTAACTTACCCTAACCTAGTCTCGTTATTATTTCGCCATTATGACAAAATTCGGATCGCGTTTGAGTATAAGTATTAGTATGGCGTCATAAGTCTGTCACCGTCGCCTCACGTCAACACAGTAAGCCATTTTTTCTATTTCTTTAAACACCTTTATCAATGTGTAACTATTTTATCCTTTATCACTGTGTCTTAATCCTGTGTTTATTTTATATTCTTCTCCTCTTCGTCAATATATGTGTATCTATACGTTTAAATACTCATATAAGAGAACATAATTGTGCAAAGTCCTATTTTACAATTAACTTTGGTATACACTAGATAAGAACATAAGAAAATAAGGAGTCTGCAATAGGCCGGTTGGCCTGTGCATGGCAGCTCCTGTCGAGAGTTACTACCACTCTCTATCATCCATGAATCTATCTAGCCTCCTTTTGAAACTTTCCAGAGTTCCCGCACTTACTACTAAGTTACTAAGCTTGTTCCACTCGTCCACCACCCAATTTGTGAACCAGTTTCTTCCTATCTCCCTCCTAAACCTAAACTTGTCCAACTTGAATCCGTTGCTCCGAGTCCTATCCTGCTCGGATATTATAAGAACTTTATCTCAGGTTATTTCATCATTTTCTTAAGCTAAATCGGTTTGTCAGGTTCTTTTTTGAAACCGTTGCAAGTTTCTTAAGGTTCAGATATGTTTTTATTTCTATATTACTGGATTAATTAACTGATTCAATTCAAGGTAAACTAACCAAATAATCTCTCTCTTTTATATAGATTTTCTTCAGACAAGACACACGCAAAAGCCGCAAGCTGACCAAACTCGCCGCCGCCATCGAAGAGGAGAGCAACAACTCCTCCCACCAGCCCCACAATCACCACCATCACCATCACCACCACCACCACGGCAGCCACAACCACCACCACCATCACGCACACCACACCAACGGCCACCTCATCCACAAGGATGTCCCAAGCAAGCTGGAAGAGGCGCCCGTGGACAAGCAGGTTTGTTGTTGTGTTGTACAGTGTTCTCGCTTGTATCGTATATCGTGTTTGGGTCATTTCCTCCCCTCTGAGATTCGATTTATATGAGGATGAAGGGAATGGTAGGAGAGACGAAGAGGCTTAACTTATAGATAAAGAGATAGTTAGAGACTTAGATATTCCAGGAACACCGCCACTACTCCTTTCAGTCACTCCACCTCTTTTCTCCTCCATCATCCATCTCCCTCCCTTCCTTCATCTCCCTCAAATAGTCTCCTCTCCTTCCTCTTCTCTCTTCACCCTCACTCTTCAAGGACCACCTAATGATTAACTACTCTAACATTAACCTAACGTAACGTAACCTAACGCTACCATAAACTTACATAATTTAACCTAACCTAACATAACACTAACCTAACCTAACCTAACCTAACCCAACAGTAACCCCCTAGTTAGCATCAGGGTGTTTCATCATCAGGTGAGATAAACTTTGGGTGATCTAATCTTCAGGTGACCAATAATTATCAGGTATACACACTTAACACTACCTACCCCCCCCCTCCTCTACACCTCACCTCACACCTCTCACCTCCCTCCTCTACACCTCACCTCACCTCACACCTCTCACCTCCCCACACCCTCAACCTACTCTCCCTCCCACACCTCAGCTCACCCCACACCCTCATAACCCAGCCCTTGCCCTCCTCAAGCACCCCATCCTAACCTCCCCACCTCCCTCTCCCACACCCCCACCCCGCCCCTCACCTCCCTCCCCACACCTCCCCTCACACCTCCTCATAACCCACTCTCCCTCCCCCACCCAGCTCCACCCCACACCTCTCATAACCTGCCCACCCTCCTCTACACCTCACCTCCCTCCTCTACACCTCTCCTCACACCTCTCATAACCTACTCTCCCTCCTCTACACCTCAGCTCACCTCACACCTCTCATAACCTGCCTTACCTCCTCTACACCTCACCTCACACCTCTCACCTCCCTCCTCTACACCTCACCTCACACCTCTTATCTATACCCAGGAACTGACGAGGTGTTCAGTATATTCGGTCACTGCCCCAGGAGATGACGCTAGTGATCTCACCCCCAAGTGTAGATGGGCCGAGACTGGTGTGGACAACCCTGTGTTCGCTGGAGACTTGGACGCCACCACCTGGAACCCGGCCGTCAAGGAGTCCATCGTCAGTAGCACCCAGGTGAGAACATCCTGCAGGAAGACGGAGGTGAGGCACTGGTCTTCATCGCTCGTACAGGTGCTATTGGTTGTTGCCACTTAATTTTTTCTGGTGACAAACTATAAACTTAATCGCTTTTCACTGTCAACACGCCAGGTAGTTTTTATCACTGTCAATCCTGATAGCTCGCGATGATGTTGGCTGGATGGTGCTCACTCTCTCACTCTCCCCCGACAGTTGACGCCGACCACGCCCCAGGGAGCTGCCAGGGGAAGTACTGTGGTCCCTGAGATGGTCCAGATTAGCCAAACTAATCACGGAGGTCACGGGCACTCCCACCTGGGCATCACTAAGCTGGGGTCAAAGGGCATCGCTTCTAACCTACGTTCTCTCCTGGTTATTCTCGCTCTGTCCTTCCATATCTCTGTGGCCTGAGGTGAGGCATCTCCCTTTAATCTTCAATCTAGCATGTCCTCATAGTATTACAATACCTATCCTTAATGACCCCTTGTGTCGGATCATTGCACCAGAAACATACTTTTTATGATAATTATTATTGTGCCACATAACTAGTTCACTACTTTTAACCAAATTGAAATTGAAACAGTTTATATCAAAGCTAAGAACAATATAGATACACAGTAAGTACTGTACTGTACTTTACTGCACTGCACTGCACTGTATTGTACTGTACTGTATTGTACTGTACTGTATTGTACCGTATTGTACTTTACTGTAATGTACTTTACTGTACTGTATTTTATTGTACTGAACTGTATTGTACTGTACTGTAAGTACTGTACTGTAATGCACTGTATTGTACTGCATTGTACTGTATTGTATTGTACTGAAATGTATTGTGCTGTACTGTATTGCACTGTACTGTACTGTGCTTTACTGTACTGTACTGTACTGTGCTGTATTGTACTGGACTGTACTGTATTGTACTGTACTCTATTGTATTGTACTGTACTGTACTGAAAGTACTGTACTGTAATGTACTGTAATGTAATGTACTGTACTATATTGTACTGTACTGTACTGTATTGTACTGTACTGTATTGTACTGGACTGTATTATACTGTACTGTACTGTATTGTACTGTACGGTACTGTATTGTACTGTACTGTACTGAAAGTACTGTACTGTAATGTACTGTAATGTAATGTACTGTACTATATTGTACTGTACTGTATTGTATTGTAC
>NW_024713129.1:22831521-22894686 GCF_018991925.1 Homarus americanus
TGGTAAGGTAGTTGTAGTAGCAGTGTAATAATAATAATAATATTAAGGTTTATTAAGATAACATAGCGGCTAGAAGGCTGATATAAAATGACAGAGATGATAAGTTATATACAGTATGTGAAATCGGGTGGGTTGATTGACGAGTTTATGTACAGGAGATAATAATCGCTGGGGAATAAATAACAAGGATGGCCCAAGGGGCCTTCAAACAATTTGTTCAGGTGTAGAAGCTGTCGCCAACATCAACCACTGGGTGTGACTGCAGACAGTCATTTCCGAATAATTAGAAGACTGGACAGCTGCTTAACTGCACTGGCTAACCATGCGGAATACGATCCGCATGTCAATTAACATCCAGAACACAGTACTGCAAGTGACGAGGCAGATGGCATAAAAAGAAACACCCTAGTTGCCGCGTCACCTGCCGAGATCGAAATCAGAGTCCCATCATTTGCAGAGTCCAGGATGCTGACCGTGCACCACTGGTCCTCGAATAAATAAGCAAGTCAACATATAGATTAGTTATCAGAGCTGGTGTTACTGTGGGAGCTGAATATGTAAACAGTCACTGCTCTCCTGATATGGTTGGAGTCTTTCTTGGCTTCATCTTCAATGTTGGTGGTGGCTGGTGTGCAGTGGTCCCTGGGTGTGTCAGGGGTCCTCGTGGGGAATGTACTTCGAGCACTGAATGTCACTTCATTTAACAGTATCTCTAGTTGAAATTGTCATCTATGTATATGATTTATTGGGTTGATCATCGAAATCTTTGACACTATACCTGACTTAGGCAGGATGTTGATAAATCCATGAAACGAGGCAATTGTGTGTGTATGTAATATTTTTTTAACAGTTAAATTCCATATCATATATCTAACACAGATATATCCAACTATAGTAAAATAATATTCTATTACTACCACTACTACTACTACTATTACTATTCTACCTGCTAACAATAATAAAAATAATTAATCATAAGTCTTGTGCAGTAAATTCAAGATAACTTTGACTTTGATGCAACTGCACTATGACGCTCGCTTAATTTCCATAATACAGTACAGTACAGCAGTTTAATTATGACGGTGATTGTGTAAAATTATATATACAGGTACATAAGATTATTGTTTGTACACATGTATTTCCGCCATATATGACGTCTGATTTTTATATTTATGTGAGTAATTAAGTTTCACTGGTGTATATTTATTATTGATTAATCACTGTTAAAACCTCGTGTTTATCAAGAGAAAAAACTTCTTTGTATCTAGTTTAGTTTTGTTGGCGACCTTTTATTACCTCGAAGCAAAATATCGGAGGTGCTGGCTTGAATGCTCTTTCTGGATCACCTGAAGATTATTCTCGCCAGTTTATTTCATCTAACCTGAGTTAAAATGATTAATCATCGTTGAAATAAGCTGAAGGGATTAAACTACATCACAGCTCAGTCTCCTTGAAAACAAAGCCGTTCTGTATCTTCCATTTTTCTCGTCGTATCTCCTGGCGGCCAACTCGTACACTATACTTTTTATCCTCTTCGCCACTGATTGGCTCTTTAGCCTCTTAGGCGGACAGTCACGTCTCTGTAAGCATTACTGGCAGTACTGGCTTCTGAATGTATTTGTGCCTTCGCCAGTGTTGGTCAAGTCTGGTCTTGAGTGACTCACCGGTGTTCTCGCAATGTCAACATTCTTCTGCCAGGTAATTGACTTAATATCTGACTTGTTTTACTAATGCCAGCTATAAACTTACCTTGATTTTCTCACAATGTTAGAAAAATATTTAACCTTGTCACAATTTTGTTTTAAATAATTAACTTGTCAGTTGCTAGATTTTGACGAAATAATTCAATATGGGTAGCTGATTTAACGAAACTGATTTACTTTTTTACTTTTATCCTCTTCACCACTGATCGGCTCGTTAGCCGTGGGCGATCGGTCATATCTATTACGCACTGTTGAAAAGTACTGGGCATGGACTGGCTCCTGAATGTACCTGAACCTGCACCAGTACTGGTCAAGTCTGGTCTTGAAAACTCACACTCGGTGCCGTCACAACACTCTCCTAGGGTTGTTTCACGGGTTCACAACTCTCCCTCCGATAAAGTTTGCTCTCACAGTTTTCTAGACTTGCGGCTTCTTGTGGGGGAGCGTCCGAGCTCAGGTAAGGCCACTCGACTGAGTAGTGCCCTTGGGGTGTCTATACACCTCAATTAGGTCCTGCTGTCGCCTATAGTATAAGCTGGTGTTTCAGGCTCTAATCTCTATGGGTGGCTGAGGTGCCGAAGTGCAGGCACCAGTCCTTTGGACATTTTCAATCAACTGACAGTCCCTGGCATATCTCGGGGACCAGAGGGTGACAGTACTCAGATGGAGATTCTCACTCTTTAAGATCATTACGACCTTCTTATAAGAGTAGACCTACTAATTTAGTTGCTTGATTCACCTTCTTCTCACAATGGCCGAGAACTTCTGTTTCATTGTCAACATACACACCAGGTCCTTTTCACATTCAGTCTCAATTAATGCAGTTTCTTCGTCGTTGGGGCATATGATACGCCTCCTTACCGTTGGTGCATCCTCTTAGCACTTCGTGACATTGAATCTTAGCAGCCATTTATTTGACCATTCTTGGAGCTCACAGAGATCCTTCTGCAGCTCTTCTCGCCTTCTTGGTTCTTAATTTCCTAAATAACTTGGCATCGTCCGCAAACATTTGTATGGAGGAATGTATAGGTATACTGTATAGATATATATGATAGATTGTTGTTGTTATAATGTTATTACTGCACTTCAACAACGAAGGTCACAGCGTTGAAAGGCCTATTGGCTCCCGTGCTTGGCTTTGAGCCTAAATTCCACAAATCAACCAATCAATAACTTGAAGGTTTTTAAGCCCATAACAAGGTTAGTAACAAAAAGTCTAACAACGCAAAAAATGATGGGATGAAATTCTCAGAATAATGATAGAGATGATGGATGGATTGGATAAGTCGATAAATAGACAACCCTGAAGTTATATATATATATATATATATTTAGGGATCACATCCGCTTGCCAAAAAAGACTAATGATATTTGAAACAAGATGAACTGAATTGATGGAAGTTATAAGTATTATGTACACCTCCTTTATATCATTTATATATAGTAATAACGGTTGTCAAGCACTTCTGGTACTATTGTAATGGCATGGCGAGTAACATCACTAGGCTCCCTCTATGATGGTGTACCTGTTACTGAGCTGTATCACTCGTCACAAAGTGTAACCTACGACCTCTTGTTCTCCACGTGAACTCTTCACAACATAGAAGCCACCCTCGCTCTCTCCCTCAACAATATGAAATAAACGAATCTGAAACATCAGGGAAGTGACACATTGCGTCACTATGACGCAGTAACCGGAGACGACAACCGCCATTATAAATGCAGTACCTGTAGTATCAACAACCTTAGGACACAATAAGAGAAACCCAGGAGGAAAAATCCTCCATGCTCTAATATATCATAGAAACAAACAACCACTAAAGAATAAATACATGTTCTACGTGGGAAATATGTTAATATAAACACTCTTCACATTAAAGGTCAACTGAACAGTTTTTTGGGGTACAAACTTTTTGTTTTTTTAATATACGTACCTTAAGTCCCCCTGCTGCCAGCCTCGCCAACTGGAGACTGACCTTCACTTCTTATACATGTAATAGCACCAACTCTGCTTCTTAGTGTGTTGTGTGTGTGTGCATACGAAATTTTCAATTTCACTAAAACATTTAATGGACCAATCACTTATGGCGCAGCCCCCTTCTGCTCATCCGACGTAAATTCCAAATTAAAGACGAAGAAGGCATCCTTCAGTGCTGAAAAGAGCACTACCTTTAGCTGCTCAACTGAAACACCGATCTGGATGTCCTGACAACCCAGCAGGTCCCTCAGCATCCAGAGCTGACCCACTACAGCAGTCCTCCATTCCTGGATGAGGCAGCTACTGCCATCAAACAGATGAAAAATAGCAAAGCATCAGGGCCTGATGGAATCCCAGCCGAGGTGTATAAAGCAAAAGGACCTCTACTTACCATACATCTCCACTCTCTCTAGGAGAATATATGGAAAAAGGAGAAAATCCACCCAGCTCTTAAAGACGCCTCCATCATCGACATTTATAAAATTAAGGGAGACTGGTCAGACTGTGGCAACTACCGCGGGATCTCGCTATTGGCCATAGCTGGCAAGATTATCGCCCAAGTCCTACTGAGGCGGAAAACTTCCTCCCAGAATATCAATGTGGCTTTAGACCATCACGTGGTACAACTAAAATGACCTTTGCTGCCCGCCAGATACAGGAAAAGTGCAGATAATTGCATCGTGACCTGTACATGGCTTTCATCGACCTAACCAATGCCTTCGACTCGATCAACAGGAAAGCCCTCGGGCGGACCTTCAACCATTTTTGCTCCCCACCAAAATTCATCACCATTGTGAGACAACTACACGATGGCAAGAACGGCAGTCTCCTGCACAATGGCATCCAGTCTGAGTTCTTCCCCAACCAAACGGGGGTTAAACAAGGGTGTGTACTGTTAGCAACTCTCTTTTCCATTTTCTTGGCTGCCTTCCTTACTTGTGCCAGAGCCAATTTAGCCGGCAGGGTGGACATCCAGTACCGGATGAAGGGTCTTTTGAACATAAGACGACTCCAGGCAAGAACAATGGTGTCGGTAGTGTCCATTACTGAGCTTCAGTATGCAGATGACCTCACCCTTGTTGCTCACACCATCCATCCAGTTTAACAGTACTACCCTCTCTAATGTTGCCCACTTTCGGTATCTCGGCTCCGACCTGTCCACCACCGCAGACATCAATGAAGAAATTCAGCATCGGATCAGATGTGCAATTGTGCATCTCAAGCCTTTGGCAAACTCCAAAATCGTGTCTTCAGCTGTAGGGAGCTGAAATTATCTACAAAGCTGCACATATATCGAGCAGTGGTCCTCCACACCCTGCTATATGGCAGCGAGACATTGGTCATATACAGGAGTTACCTCAAAGCACTTCAAAACTTTCACCAACGTAGTCTACGTTCCATCCTCCGAGTTCGCTGGGAAGACAAGAGAACAAATGCCAGTATTCTTGCTGACACCAACTGGAGGAGCATCGAGGCTACCATTATCCATGAACAACTACGCTGGACTGGCCATGTTACCCGCATAGACGACAGTAGACTGCCAAAGCAGCTACTTTACAGTCACCTAACGATTAGTAAACGTAACGCTGGCGGGCAATTGAAAAGGTATAAGGATAGTCTTAAGACAAACATGAAAAAGTGCCAAATCGACCCCCTCAGCTGGGAGATGATTACTTCACACGGTAACGCTTGGAGGAGCACCACACGAGAAGGTGTCAACAGTGTTCACCTCTGTTTAACACTGGTTCCGTTCCTTTCCTAAATGAAATTGTAACTTCTGGCGGGAACTTGTTGATATTCCGGTGGGGAGGAGGGTTCATGGGAGGGGGTTGGTATGGGCCAACTTAACAGTTGACCTGGCTGCTCCGAGAGGAGCGCCAGGTACGTCTTGACCCTTTTGTGGTCAAGGTCAAGTTTGTGTGTGTGCGTGTGTGTGTGTGTGTGTGTATTTCAAATTTTAATATATGTATGTGGTCACATTAGCGTGTACGTGCATGGAGAGCCTGTGTTTTTTATTAATCACATCAGCGTGCACACACACACACACACACACTACTTTCACTATTACTACTACTACTTCTACTACTTCTACTACTACTAATAATAATAACAAGTTACAAAATACTGATTAAGGTCTGGATTAAAAACTATTATTGTCATCAAGTTTCCTGGTGAGGGACGAAGTGAGACTGCATTTAACTGGTTTTCAAAATTAACATAAATAATGGCTTTAAAATTTGACAAAATACAAAATTAACCTAAAACAGCATTAATTCTCGACAAGAAAAAAAAATTACAGACAAACGCCTTTTAATTTTAACAAAACACAAATTAACATAAAAAAACATTAAATTTTGACTGAGATTCTACCCTCACTACATACGTTCTCACCCCCCCCCCACGTCAGAAGATAATTATTATATATTTTGATTTTAAAAGATCCTGAACATTTAACCGATTAACCTGGTGCTAAAATGTCGTGTCTAGTTAAGGTAGAATCGTACTCAAATTGTGCTACTATTTTCCCCAAATTTTGGTGCAATTTCCTCGTTTTTATATCTTTAGCTCAGCATAGCCAGTTAGGAGCATTCTTACAACTTCACTTACGAGGTTTTTTTGTATATATATACCAATAATATCATAACTACACTAGTACTTACAGCACTATCTTACTACCCTGACAGCCACCAACAGTGATCACACACACACACACACACACACACACTCCTGGCCTTCACACAGTGCCAAGGGGTGACGCAACAGCCAGCAAACCATGGCACTGCAGCCTTGATACATAAACACTGTAGTATTTTCATTATATCTCTACCCCGTATAAGGCAACGACCTCAGTGTTAAGGTCAGTCTCACTACATACAATTATAAAGCTGTTAGAGGTGAGATGATTGTCACAACACTTCTGCAATAGCTATGACCAGATGATTACACAACCCAGTTTATATTTACCTTAAGATCAATCAGCCAGCAGTTTATTTCACCTGATTATTAACTACCCTCATTCAACCTGGGGGCTTACTTTACATAAGGTTAGGTTAGGTTGGGTTAAGTTACGTTAGATTATGTTAAGTTAGGATTAGTTTAAACTTTACAAGGTGACTCTTTAACACCAAACTGTGTACAAGGTGACTCTGTAAGGAAGGTTAAAAGGTTGGATACACTTTTCACTTAAGCTAGTCGATGCCAGGATGTGTGGTCGTCTACAGAAAGTCGCTTCGGATCACCTGCAGATTACACACCCCAGCTAATTTCGCACGAAGATTAGCCACCTTAACGTACCCAACCCTAACCTAACCTAATATAACCTAACGTTAACCTAACCTAACGTACCCAACCCTACCCTAACCTAACCTAAACATACCATAACTTACCTTAACAAAACAACCTAACCATTACTTAACCATACCTAACCACAAGTTAACCTAACCTAATCATAATGTAACTTTGCCATAATTTAACTTAACCTACCCATAATTTAATTTAACTATAATTTAACCTCACCATAGCTCAATCTAACCCTAACCTGACGTAACCTAACCTAACCTAACCTAACCCTAACCTGACCTCAGAAACCTTGCCCCAAAATGACCGGACTCCAAAACATAGCCCCAATAAAGACACACACACACACACACACACACACACACACACACACCTGATATGTTTTGTTAAAGGTGTGTGTGTGTTTACTTGCGTGTGTGCGTGCGTGTGTGTGTGTGTGTGTGGTCTTGATGAAGGAGGCAGGGCACTGAAGTCACGACACACGCTGTGAGTGCCCAGTAAACTAACTTCAATGGCTCAGTGGTTAAATCTGAGCCCTGACACATACACTAGCCTGGTGTCACGTAAGGTAGCTTGGTGTCACGTACGGTAGCTTGGTGTCACGTAAGGTAGCTTGGTGTCACGTAAGGTAGCTTGGTGTCACGTAAGGTAGCTTGGTGTCACGTACGGTAGCCTGGTGTCACGTAAGGTGGCTTGGTGTCACGTACGGTAGCCTGGTGTCACGTAAGGTGGCTTGGTGTCACGTAAGGTAGCCTGGCAGGTCATAGCCTGATGTCCTAGGAGGAGGGCTGAAGTTGGCCTGTACTGGTATGTGTTCAGTGCCAACACCCAGGCGCTATCACGCACGTAGGCACGATTAAATATGTCTTAACACGTGCTGAGGGTAGTGTAACCACACACACACACACACACACACACACACACACACCACACACACACACACACACACACACACACACACACACACACACACACATAGACCGTCAAGGTCCAAGAGTATTACATCTGAAGTGTGCAGCGTCCAGATGGTCAGTCCTGTTGTGGGTGCCGAGTGGTCTACCTCCCTCCTCCACACGCGTCAAGATGGTCTACCTCCACCCTCCCCTCCACACGTCAAGATGGCTCCATCTCCTCCCTCCATACCAAGACAGGTCTACCCTCCTCCCTCCACACGTCAAGATGGTCAAGATGGTCTACCCTCCTCCCTCCCCACACGTCAAGATGGTCTACCCCTCCCTCCACACGTCAAGATGGCTCCACCCTCCCTCCCACACGTCAAGATGGTCTACCCTCCTCCACAGCCAAGATGGCTCCACCTCCTCCACACGCCAAGACACCACCCTCCCTCCCTCCACACGTCAAGATGGCCCACCTCTCCATCCCTCCACACGTCAAGATGGTCTACCCTCCCTCCTCCACACGTCAAGATGGCCCTACCCTCCCTCCCCCTCCCACACACGTCCTCTACCCCCACATCAAGATGGTGCCCCCTCCCCCCACACGTCAAGATGGTCTACCTCCCATCCCCCCTCCACACATCCCCACCTCCCCCCTCCACACGTCAAGATGGTCTACCTCCTCCCTCCCACACGTCAAGATGGTCCCACCCTCCCTCCCACACGTCAAGATGGCTCCACCTCCCTCCCTCCAGCACACCAAGATGGTTCTACCTCCCTCCTCCACACACGTCAAGATATTCCACCCTCCCTCCCTCCACACGTCAAGATGGTCTACCCTCCCTCCACACGCCAAGATGGTTCCCACCTCCCTCCCTCCACACGTCAAGATGGCCTCACCTCCCTCCCTCCCACACGTCAAAGATGGTCTCCCCCTCCCTCCACACGTCAAGATGGTCTACCCCTCCTCCCTCCACACACGTCAAGATGGTCTACCCTCCCTCCCTCCACACGTCAAGATGATCTACCCCCCCTCCTCCCTCCACGTCAAGATCTCCCTCCCTCCCTACACGTCCTCCACCTCCTCCCTCCACACGTCAAGATGGCCCTCCCTCTACCTCCCTCCTCCACACGTCAAGATGGCTCACCCTCCTCCCTCCCTCCCTCAAGATGGTCTACCCTCCTCCCTCCCACACGTCAAGATGGTTCTACCCCCTCCTCCACACGTCATCCATGGCTCCACCTCCCTCCCTCCACACGTCAAGATGGTCTACCCTCCTCCTCCACACGTCAAGATGGCTCCACCCTCCCTCCCTCCACACGTCAAGATGGTCTACCCTCCTCCTCCCCTCCACACGTCCTCCTCCCCCTCCACGTCAAGATGGCTCCACCCTCCCTCCCTCCACACGTCAAGATGGTCTACCTCCCTCCACACACGTCAAGATGGTCTACCTCCCTCCCTCCACACGTCAAGATGGTCTACCCTCCTCCTCCACACGTCAAGATGGTCTACTCCTCCCTCCCTCCACACGTCAAGATGGCTCAAAGACCTGCCTCCCTCCTCCCACACGTCAAGATGGTCTACCCTCCTCCCTCCACACGTCAAGATGGTCTACCCTCCCTCCCTCCACACGTCAAGATGGTCTACCCTCCATCCCTCCACACACGTCAAGATGGTCTACCCTCCCTCCTCCACACGTCAAGATGGCCCACCTCCTCCCTCCACACGTCAATATCTACCTCCCTCCACACTCAAGATGGTCTACCTCCTCCTTCCACACGTCAAGATGGTCTGGCACCTCCCTCCTCCAAGATGGTTCACCCTCCTCCTCCACACGTCAAGATGGCTCACCCTCCCTCCCTCCACACGTCAAGAGGGTCTCTACCCTCCCTCCTCCACACGTCAAGATGGCTCTACCCTCCCTCCCTCCCTCCACACGTCAAGATGGTCTACCTCCATCCCCCACACGTCAAGATGGTTCACCTCCTCTCCTCCACACGTCAAGATGGTCTATCCCCTCCACACGTCAAGATGGCCCACCTCCATCTACCCTCCTCCCTCCACACGTCAAGATGGTCTACCCTCCCTCCCTCCACACGTCAAGATGGTCTACCCTCCCTCCCTCCACACGTCAAGATGGTCTACCCTCCCTCCCTCCACACGTCAAGATGGTCTACCCTCCCTCCCTCACACTAGTAGGCGGAGTCCACGTCATCTTGGCACACCGGAGATCAGTAAATTATTCTCTGTCAAGGATTGCACATGACCCCACTCTGGCGTGTGTGTGTGGGGAGTCACACTGGGACATAAATGATCTGTCACACACACACACACACATTAATAATAATAATAATAATAATAATAAAATATTATAACAATAATTGCACTTATAATAAAACAGACAATACTAATTATAACAGCACTATAAATAATAATAACAATAACAACAATAATGGTAATAATGGTTGCCCCTCGTGTAACGAGGATGGCCGGCCCAAGGGCCATCTAGGCGTGAACTTGTTGCAGGTGTAGAAGCTGTCGCCAACACAACAACCACACCTCGAGTTAACGAGTTGCATAACAAGGGAAATTCCGGTCCTTCAAAAATATCCATTCAAGAGAGAAAACTAAACCACACTTAATAATAATAATAATAATAATAATAATAATAATAATAATAATAGGTTCTCGGGTCAACTCATTATACACCCTCCCAACAGCTGACCCTCTATCACCACCACCACCACCACTTAAAGGAGGCTGGTGTTGGCGTTGGTTAATACTGTACAGTGCACAAAATACCTGAAGGGACTTTAAGAGCCTCTATTTGGGTTAACGTCGAGGAAGTGGGAGGATTCTGTAGTAGTTGTTTTAATGGAAGAGTAATGGCAATTTACTGTAGACCTGTACAGAGCCAGGTTTATGTAATCGAGGGGGAGATGTATAAGCGGGAACGAAAAACTTGAAGAATTAAACACCCCATTTAATTTCACCTTATGTTTAATCATCCTAAGCCTAGCCTACCCTAACCTAACCTAACTTAACCTAACCTAACCTATCCTCACCCTAACGTAATCTAACCTAACACCAACATAACGTTATCTATCCTAACGATAACGTAATCTAGCTTAACAATAACGTAAAGTAACCTGTTGTAACTTAAACCTAACCTAACCTAACATACTGTATACTTACTGTTTTCAACCTTCCTTAAACACAACCTGTACGTGGTTTGGGACGGGACGATTGGCAGAACCCTAAGTTAAATGGGCCCAAGTCGTAATGAAAACCAGTAATAATGAGCCCAACAACTAATATAGGTCCTAATCTTTATAATTTCCAATCCTAACAATCTCAATAAGCACCAATCAGGTTAGATCAAAGAGAGAGAGAGAGAGAGAGAGAGAGAGAGAGAGAGAGAGAGAGAGAGAGAGAGAGAGAGAGAGAGAGAGAGAGAGAGAGAGAGGAGCATTAACACTGTTTGGTGCATCTCGCTGTTATTAGAGTGTGAGACAAATAAGCCGTTTTTGGGGCCAAATTGTTTTATGGACTGTGTTACTTAGGTTGGTTAAAGTGAACCCTCTCTCTCTCTCTCTCTCTTTATGCAGAGATGATATTACGTCACAGTTGGCAGACAAACACGGGTGGGGGGTGAAGTGCAGGGGTGTGAGGTGTTGTGGGTGGGGGAAGGTTTTGGGGTGGAAGTGTCAGGGGGTGGGGGTGAAGGGGTTGAGGGGGGTGGGGTGAGGTGTTGTGGGGTGGGGTGAGGTTGTGGGGTGGGGTGAGGCAGGGGGGTGAGTGAGGTTTTGTGGGGTGAAGTGTGTGGAGGTAGGGGTGAAGGTTGTGGGGTGGGGTGTGTGTTGTGTGGAGCCAAGTGTTGTGTGGGGTGAAGGGTGTGTGGGTGAAGAAGGTTGTGGGAGGTGGGGTGAAGTGTTGCGGGGTGGGGTGAATTGTTGTAGGGGTGAAGGGTGAGTGAGCAGTGTTGTGTGGTGGAATGTCAGGGGGATTAGTGTTAGGCAGGCTTGTGGGGGTGGGTGACGGGGTTGTGGGGTGGGGTGAAGGTTGTGAGGTGGGATGAAGGTTGTGGGGGAGTGAGGTGAGTGGGGGTGGGTGGGTGAAGGGTTGTGGGAGGTGGGATGAAGGGTTGGGGGGTTGTAGAAGGGCTGTGGGGTGAGGTGACGGTAGGGGGTAGGGGGAAGGGTCAGGGGGTGGGATGAAGGGTTGTGGGGTAGGTAGGGGAGGTGTTGTGGGGGTGGGGTGAGGTGTTGTGGGGTGAGGTGAAGGCTTGTGGGGGTGGGAGGAAAGGTTGTGTGGGTGGGGTGAGGGTCAGGAGGGATGAAGGGTTGTGGGGGTGGGGGTGAGGTGCAGGGTGGTGGGGGTGAAGGGTGTGGGGGTGGGATGAAGTGCTGTGGGGTGGGGTGGACGAAGGGTGTGGGGTGGGGTAGTGTTGTTGGGGTGGGGTGGGGAAGTCAGGGGAGGGGATGAAGGGTTCTGGGGTGGCTGAAGTGTTGTGGGGGTGTGTGACGGGTTGTGGGGGTGGGGTGAAGGGTTGTGGGGGTGGGGTAAGGGTCAGGTGTGATGGGTCAGGGGCTGGGGTGGGGTCAGGGGATGGGGAAATTGTGGGGGGTGAGATGTTGTGGGAGGGGTGTGCTGTGGGGTGGGGTGTTGGGGAATAGGGGTGAAAGGTCAGGGGTTGGGTGAAGGGCTGTGGGGGGTGAGGAGATGGGTTGTGGGGGTGGGGTGACGTGTTGTGAGGGTGGAGGAAGGGTGTGGGGGTAAAGGGGTGGAGGGGTGTTGTGGAGGGTGTGAAGGGTTGGGGGCTGAGGGTCAGGGGGGGGTGGGGTGAGGTATTGTGGGGTGGGGGGGTAAGTGGGGGGATGAAGGGCAGGGGTGGGATGAAGGGCAGGGGTGTGGGGTGAGGTGAAGGGTAGTAATGGTTGTGGGGGTGGGGTGAAGGGCAGGGGGAAGGGTTGTGGGGGTGGGATGAAGGGCTGTGGGGGTGGGGGTAGAGGATGGGCTGGGGAGGTGGGATGAAGGGTTAGGGGTTGGGGTGAAGGTCAGGGGGTGGTGACGGGTTGGGGGTGGGGTGAGGTGTTGTGGGGTTAGGGTAAAGGGTTGTGGGGTGTGGGATGAAGGGCTGTGGGGTTGGGGGTAGTGGTGGGGGGTTAGGGTAAAGGGTTGTGGGGTGGGATGAAGGGTTGTGGGGGTGAGGGGTAGGGGAAAGGTTGGGGGTGGGATGAAGGGCTGGGGGGTGGGGTGAAGGGTAGGGGTGGGGTGAGTGGGGTGAGGTAAGGGGGAGGGGTGAGGTGTTAGGGGGAGTGAAGGGGGGTGGGGTGAAGGGTGTGTGGGGTGAAGGTTGTGGGTTGGGGTGGGAAGGGTTGTGGGGGTGGGGTGAGGATTGTGGGGGTGAAGAGTTGTGAAGGGATGTGGGGGAGGTTGTGGGTGGGGTGGGATTGTGGGGTGAGGTGTTGTGGGGTGGGGTGAAGGGGTTGTGGGGGTGGGGTGAGGTGTTGTGGGGTGGGGTGAAGGATTGTGGGGGTGGGGTGAGGTGTCAGGGGGTAGGGGTGAAGGTTGTGGGGGTGGGGTGGGAAGGGTTAGGGGCTGGAATTAAGGGTTGTGGGGGTGCGGTATTGTGGGGTGGGATGAAGGGTTAGGGGGTGGGGTAAGGGTGTGGGGGGTGGGGGGTGAAGGTTGTGGGGTAAGAAAGGTCAGGGGTGGGGTGGAGGTGTTTGGGGGAGGGGTGAAGGGTTTGGGGTAGGGTGAAGGGTCAGGGGGTGGGGTGAAGGGTCAGGGGTGGGGTGAGGTGTTGTGGGGGTGGGGTGGAGGTGGTTGTGGGTAGGGTGAAGGGTTGTGGGGGGTGGGGTGAAGGGTCAGGGGGGTGGGGAGGAGGGTGGGGTGAAGGTTGTGGGGGTGGGGGGTAAGGTTGTGGGGTGGATTAAGGGTGTGGGGGTGGGGTATTGTGGGGTGGGAAGGGTGTGGGGGTGGGGTGAAGGGTTGTGGGGTGGGGTGAAGGGTTGTGGGGGGTGGGGTGAAAGGTTGTGGGGTGAGGTGTCAGTAGGGTGAAGGGTTTGGGGGTGAAGAGGGTTGTGGGGTGGGGTGAAGGGCAGGGGGGTGGGGTGAGGTGTTGTGGGGGTAGAGGTGGGTGGGGGTGGGGTGAAGGGTTAGGGGGTGGGGGTGAAGGGTTGTGGGGGTGGGGTGAGGTGTTGTGCAGGTAGGGTGAAGGGTCAGGGGGTGGGGTGAAGGGTTGTGGGGTGGGGTGAGGTGTCAGGTAGGGTGAAGGGTTGTGGGGTGGGGGTGAAGGGTTGTGGGGTGGGGGTGAGGAAGGTTGTGTGGGGTGAAGGTTTGTGGGGGTGGGGATGAAATGTTGCGTGAGGGAGTGGAAAAGGTTGGGGGTTGGTGAAGGGTTGTGGGGTGGGGTATTGTGGGGTGGGGTGAAGGGTTGTGGGGAGGGATGAAGGGGTTCTGGGGGTGGGGTGAAGGGTTGGGTGGGGGTGAGGTGTTGTGAGTAGGGATGAAGGGTTGTGGGAGGTGAAAGGTTGTGGGGGTTGGTGTTGTGGGGTTGGTGTTGTGGGGTGGGGTGAAGAGTTGTGTCGAGGGGATGAAGGGTTCTAGGGGTGGGGTGGAGGGTTGTGAGGGTGTGGTGAAAAGTTGTGGGGATCTTGAGAGGTCAAGGGCGGTTTTCGAGGAAGGTAGCCAGTGACTTTAGTGGGTGACTCTTACAAGGTTGTGGGGGTGGGGAGAGGGAGCGTTGTGGGGTTGGTAGCCAACATTGAGGATTGTGTAACACTATTGCCCAACTACGACGGATTATGTTCATGCGCCACTAATCTCCTATACAAGGACAGAATGGAAATATTTAATTGTTTTATGAACGATGGTTTGACTCTTCAAAGACCAAACTATCGCTATGAAAGGATTAATTGATCTTCAAAGAATCTAAATCGTTATTTTTAAAGGCCTAACTCCTCATCTTTAAAGGCAACCGATCTTCCTCTCAGGACCAGAATTTCATCTTTTAAGAGTCAAACAATCGTTCGTTTTCCCTTTAAGATCCATGGTTTAACCTTACAGCGGTTTTACTGGCAATGTCTATCTGCTCCCCCCCTCCCATCCCCATCGTGCCTACAACACAGTCCCCAGCCGTTACCAACACCCCTTCCTCCTGGCCAAATATCCTCCCTCATACAGACAGGCCTGGAACCTGACTTATTAGGGACCTGCCACGCCTCCATAAACAGATGTATTATATCGGGAATCCTCCCTCCACACATATCCTGTCACTATATGTAACAGGATCTAACTATATGTAACTATTTGCCCTTAAATGTATGAGTCAGGAAGGCAAGCATGAAATCCGCGTGCTTCCCTGTTGGGCGCTGTTTACGCTTTTGTGATTCGCCTTGCGCAGGATGCAAGGGGGTACCCAATACACTAGCCCCAAGAAGGAAAAAATCTGAAACCCTTTCGTCCTAAGGCTTAATAGTAAATTGAATTTGAAGTAATAATCCAATAGCCATAACAATGTCTCAGACCTATGGAGAACATAACAAGAAACGTTTGACACATAACATCAGGTTAAATTATTCTTGACATTGAAGAAGTATTGTGATAATGGTTCATGGACGACGCAAGAAAGTGAACAAAAACTAACAGGGGCATTTTTACGTCGAATAGTGCTATTTCTTAAACAAACACACACACACACACACACACACACAACATAAAAACAAAATAAACACACACACACAACACAACACACACACACAACATAACACACACACACACACATACTGTACACACAAAACTTAAACAACCTCACAGCCAAACATGTCCACAATGTAAACGAAGGATTTATGCCACACAAAGTCTTTCCTTCCTGGCAATAACAATGCATTGTGTTGAAGGTGACCCCAAGTTTAGTAACTTGGGCTGGGCATAGCTCCTGGACCAAGCAGTGTGTGTGTGTAGCCTGGTTGTGTTAGGTTGTCGGACTGTGTTCGACACGGGCCTTGCCTAGGCGGCCCGCCCGTTTGGTGGTTCCGGCTGGAGCTCCAGAGCAGCCAGACCGGATTGGGATTGGAGGTGGTCCCACCTGCAGATTTGGAAGGATACTGCAGGTTGCAAGTGTGAGCGGACCCCCGATCGTGACGCTTACCACCAACCCCACTTGGACGTGGTCAGTTTCGGAGTGGCGCGCCCCACGTGTGCAGCCGATAACGACGCTACTTATATCCCGGCAATCCGACAAACCAACCCGCTTCTTGCTGACACTCCCAAGTTTCCCACCACTACTCACCTGCCTCTCACAACATTGTCCAAGGCGATGCTTACGTTAACAAATTTATTGGCAAAGATTGGAGTTCAGTTTGACCTATTGTGAGTAATTCAGTCAGGTCTTGACACTGAGGGTGCTATCACTTCTCACTGCCACGCAGGACAGAGGTTCATACACAGAGAAATAGATCATATTCATTAATAGCATATACAGGTTAGAGTCATGTGGGTGATAGCACTGTTCACTGCCACGCAGGACAGTGGTTCAAATATAGTGGAAATAATCTTTTTTTGAGGACTATTCAGTGTGGGCTAGCAAATTTTGGATAGATAGCAAGAAAGTCCTCAAGCACCCCTGATTCAATGTAGTAATTACATAGTTCACGATACAATAAGCCAGGTGGCCTGAAGTCTTTGACAGTGTCACATGCAATAATATAGTGTTCAAGTGTATGCTTTAAAAGTTTATCACAAAGTTTACATGCTGAGTGTTCCGTCACTAACTTGCCAGATGTGTCTTTATCCTAGTCTAATTTTGGCCAAGACTACATCACATTGTCTGGTTCTGTCCCTATGCTGGCCATACCGGTACCTCTTGTCACAAAGTTTGTCATATTTACTAATGCTACAACTACCAGGTCTCTCTGCATTTCTCAGTTCTTCTAGATCAGAGTTCATGACCAAGGTGATGCGATTTTTTAGTGTCAAGTGTTTTAATCTGAGACAAACTCATTTTAAGTAAAAAAATTACTGTGGCGGGTATAATGATAAGGTATTATTCCCTGTTAATTTAGTGTTTAATTAGAGTCATAAGCCTTTGAAGTGGACAGACAGATGATTGTGATGCATGAAGGCAAGATTTTTAGCTTCTGTCATCTTAAGTATTTAATAAGGCAGTGATAATCATTTCAAGTGGACCGGTACTTCTAGGTAGTGGGGGTAACATCTTTTTGTTTTTATCGTAAGTACTTAATAGGATGTGTACACTCTACTGAAATGGAAGGTCGTTTGCTAGATATGACGGATCACCTGAACATTAACCACCCCAGCTTGTTTAACCTGATGATTAACTACCCTAATGCTACAGGCTGGGGAGTTCCCTTAAGTTAGATTAGATTAGACTTGGTGAGTTACTCGGCTTCGTCCAGGTGATCCGAATTATCCAACGAATAATATTACGGATTTATCAGTTGCTCATCTGGTTGGTGGGGAGGAGGAGGAGGAGGAGATAATCAGTTACCTGGTAATAATTGTTGCTATGTGAGAGGTAAGGCCACTGGAAGCTCAGGTAGTGACAGCAAGGTGGCCCTTTGCTTATTTCACCTGATGATTAAATACCCTAATGCTACTGGCTGGGGAGGTAGGTTAGGTTAGGTTAGGTTAGGTTTTTATTTATTTTATTTTTTACGGGGATCATGGCCTGGGGAGCGAAAATGTAATAATTATTCATTGTAAATAAAATCTATAATAAAAAGTAAATTAAAATAATAATGATAACAATAATAATAATAACACTGTAATAATAATAATAATAATAATAATAATAATAATAATAAAGAACTATAAAGGAAAAAATAGTGAGAAACAATACATGTATGTTGTGTTGTCAAGAGCAAAACAATTGAGACCCTGCAATTGTGTGTAAATGAGGCAGAATGACAGATCAGCAACCTGGAATTTGGTAAAAATTTTCATGATGCCATATAGCAGGTTAGGTTAGGTTAGGTTAGGTTAGGATGGTTTATGTTGAGGTGATCCACTTACTATTGTATGTTGTAGTGGTTTTTCCTCTTATCCAGAAATACTTTAAAACTGGCAACGTACAAGCTTCACGTCCAGCCGGAAAGGGAAGTGTTTTTGTTTTGTTTCCTGAGTAGTTTGTATGTCGTCCCGCTGTAAAATTATACTTATTTATTTATTTGTTTTGTTTTATATTCTTCAGTATTTTTATTATTATATATATTTTTTATATATCTCGATCACGGTGTGTGTGTGTGTGTGTGTGTGTGTGTGTGTGTGTGTGTGTGTGATCGCCCACCTCACCAGCAGGGTCAGGTAGTGAAGGTGGTGTGATCATGACTGTCACTCCAACACTTCCTTCACATCACCGTGACATGAAATTCTTCTGTCTGAGCCTAATCCCTCGTGACGGCCTGAATAGTGACAGGGAGGGAAGAAGGAGGGAAGAAGGAGGGAAGGAATGTTAAAGGACGAGAAATGGTGTATGAGGGTGTATACTGCTGGAGGGAGGAGGGGAGGGAGGGAGGGAGTCAGGGGGGGAGTCATGGGGGGTGGGAGGGAGTCGGGGGTGGGAGGAGTCATGGAAGGAGGGAGGAGGAGTTTGGCACGACCTACAGTCACCACAACAGTTACCTAATTTTTAAGACGTCACTGTCCTATATAAAGAGCGAATCGAGGAAGCACTTGTCCCGCGTCCACCACTTGACTAAAGATCACCTGAAGACTAACTCCCAGCTTATTTCACCTTAATAGTAACCACTCTAGCGCTAACCAAACCTAACCTACCGTAACGCTTATTCAACCTAACCTAACCTCATGTAACCTGACATAACCAAGAGACGCAATAACATATTTCTACAAGCTATCATTCCTGAACGATTCAATTTATTTCACCTAAGATATCTCTGCCTAGCTCTCAAAGATCGTGAATTAAAGTTCCTGTCAATTTCTGAATCATCTTTATCGATATCAGTCAAGATTGAAGGTGACATCTCGCTCATGTGATGTCGACCTAAGGCTCCAACTCACTGCCTTCACGTTCTCATACCAGATGACAGGAAATTGCACCTGAATATAAGATTAAATACTGAGGGCTGAGTGGGGGCTGGGTGAAGACTGGGTGAGGGTTGGGTGAGGACTGAGTAAGGACTGGGTAAGGATGTGGGTGAGGACTGGGTAAGGACTGAGTGAGGGCTGGGTAAGGCCTGGGTGAGGGCTGGGTAAGGACTGGGTGAGGCTGGGTAAGGACTGAGTGAGAGCTGGATGGGACTGGGTGAGGACTGAGTAAGGACTGGGTGAGATGGGGAAGACTGGGTGAGGACTGAGTAAGGACTGGGTGAGAACTGGAGTAGGACTGGGTGAGGGCTGGGTAGAACTGGGTGAGGTTTGGGTGAAGAACTGGGTGAGGACTGGGCAAGGACTGGGTGAGGGTTGGGTAGGACTGGGTGAGGACTGGGAAGGACTGGGTGAGGGTTGGGGGAAGAACTGGGTGAGGGCTGGGTGAAGAACTGGGTGAGGGCTGGGTAAGGACTGGGTGAGGGCTGGGTAGGACTGGGTGAGGACTGAGTAATAACTGGGTGAGGGCTGGAAAGAACTGGGTGACGGCTGGGTAAGGACTGGGTGAGGACTGAGGCGGACTGGTGAGGGCTGAGTAAGAACTGGGTGAGGGCTGTAAGGACTGGGTGAGGGCTGAGTAAGGACTGGGTGAGGGCTGGGTAAGACTGGGTGAGGATCGGAGTAAGAACTGGGTGGAGGACTGGAGTAAGGACTGGTGGAGGACTGAGGGACTGGGTGAGGGCTGGAAGGACTGGGTGAGACTGAGTAAGAACTGGGGAGACTGGGAGGAACTGGGTGAGGACTGGAAGGACTGGGTGAGGGTTGGGTAAGGACTGGGAGGGTTGGGTAAGGACTGGGTGAAGGACTGAGAAGAACTGGGTGAGGACTGAGTAAGAACTGGGTGAGGACTGTAAGGACTGGGTGAGGACTGAGTGGGACTGGGTGAGGGCTGGGGTGAGGACTGGGAGACTGAGTAAGAACTGGGTGAGGACTGAGTAAGAACTGGGTGAGGACTGGAAGGACTGGGTGAGGGTTGGGTAAGGACTGGGTGAGGGTTGGGTAAGACTGGTGAGGACTGAGTAAGGACTGGGTGAGGACTGAGTAAGGACTGGGGAGGACTGAGGAAGAACTGGGTGAGGGGTTGAAGAACTGGAGGACTATAAGGACTGGGTGAGGCTGGGTAAGAACTGGGGAGGACTGAGTAAGGACTGGGTGAGGCCTGAGTAAGAACTGGGTGAGGGCTGGGTAAGGACTGGGTGAGGACTGAGGACTGGGTGAGGGCTGGGCAAGGACTGGTGAGGACTGAGGAAGAACTGGGTGAGGGCTGGGTAAGGACTGGGTGAGGACTGAGTAAGAACTGGGTGAGGGCTGTATGACTGGGGAGGACTGAGTAAGGACTGGGTGAGGGCTGGGTGAACTGTGAGGACTGAGTAAGGACTGGGTGAGGACTGAGTAAGAACTGGGTGAGGGCTGGGTAAGGACTGGGGAGACTGAGTAAGGGACTGGGTGAGGCTGGGTAAGGACTGTGAGGGTTGGGTAAGGACTGGGTGAGACTGAGTAAGAACTGGGTGAGGGCTGGGTAGAGGACTGGGTGAGGACTGAGTAAGGACTGGGTGAGGGCTGGGTAAGGACTGGGTGAGGTTGGAAGGACTGGGTGAGGGTTGGAAGAACTGGGTGAGGGCTGGGCAAGAACTGGGTGAGGGCTGGGCAAGAACTGGGTGAGGGCTGGGCAAGAACTGGGTGAGGGCTGGGTAAGGACTGGGTGAGGACTGAGTAAGAACTGGGTGAGGGCTGGAAGGACTGGGTGAGGACTGGGAGGGACTGGTGAGACTGGGTAAGAACTGGGTGAGGGTTGGGTAAGAACTGGGTGAGGTTGGGTAAGGACTGGTGAGGACTGAGTAAGAACTGGGTGAGGACTTAGTAAGGACTGTGAGGACTGAGTAAGAACTGGGTGAGGCTGGGTAAGGACTGGGTGAGGGTTGGGTAAGGACTGGGTGAGGGCTGGAAGGACTGTAGGAGCAAGAACTGGGTGGCTGGGCAAGGACTGGGTGAGGTTGGGTAAGGACTGTGAGGGTTGGGTGAGGACTGTGAGGACTGGTAAGGATCGGTGAGGGTTGGGTAAGGACTGGGTGAGACTGAGTAAGAACTGGGTGAGGGCTGGTAAGGACTGGGTGAGGACTGGGTGAGAACTGGTGAGGGCTGGGTAAGGACTGTGAGGGTTGGGTAAGGACTGGGTGAGGGGTTGAAGGACTGGGTGAGGATTGGGTAGGACTGGGTGAGGGCTGGGGACTGGGTGAGGGGCTGGGTAAGAACTGGGTGAGGACTGAGTAAGGACTGGTGAGGACTGAGTAAGAACTGGGTGAGGACTGAGTAAGGACTGGGTGAGGGTTGGGTAATGACTGGGTGAGGGTTGGGTAAGGACTGGGTGAGGGGGCTGGGTAAGAAATGGGTGAGGTTGGGCAAGAACTGGTGAGGGTTGGGTAAGGACTGGGAGGACTAGTAAGGACTGGGTGAGGGTTGGGTAAGGACTGGGTGAGGGCTGGGAAGAACTGGGTGAGGGTTGTAGGACTGTGAGGCTGGAAGGACTGGGTGAGGGCTGGAAGGACTGGGTGAGGGGTTGGGTAAGGACTGGGGAGGACTGGGGTAAGGACTGGTGAGGACTGCAAGGACTGGGTGAGGCTGGGGGACTGGAGGGTTGGGTATGACTGGGTGAGGGCTGGGTAAGAACTGGGTGAGGGTTGGGTAAGGACTGTGAGGACTGGGTAGGACTGGGTGAGGCTGGGTAGGACTGGGTGAGGGTTGGGTAAGGACTGGGTGAGAACTGAGGGGACTGGGTGGAGGACTGGAGGGGACTGGGTGAGGACTGGAGAAGAACTGGGTGAGGGCTGGGTAAGAACTGGGAGGATGAGTAAGGACTGGGTGAGGACTGAGTAAGAACTGTGGGTGTGGGAAGGACTGGGTGAGGACTGAGTGGACTGGGTGAGGGCTGGGTAAGGACTGGGTGAGGGTTGGGTGGGACTGGGTGGGGACTGAGTAGGACTGGGTGAGGGTTGGGTAAGAACTGGGTGAGGGTTGGGTAAGAACTGGGTGAGGGTTGGGTAGGACTGGGTGAGGACTGAGTAAGAACTGGGTGAGGCTGGAAGGACTGGGTGGGAGGACTGAGTAAGGACTGGTGAGGCTGGGTGAGGACTGGGTGAGGATTGGGTAGGACTGGGTGAGGAAGGTAAGAACTGGGTGGACAGAAGAACTGTGAGGGCTGGGTAAGAACTGGGTGAGGGCTGGGTAAGAACTGGGGAGGGCTGGAGGAGAGGACTGAGTAAGAACTGGGTGAGGGCTGGGTAAGGACTGGGTGGTGAGGACTGAGTAAGGACTGGGTGAGGACTGGGTAAGAACTGGGTGAGGGTTGGGAAGAACTGGGTGAGGGTTGGGTAAGGACTGGGTGAGGACTGAGTAAGAACTGGGTGGAGGACTTATAAGGACTGGGTGAGGACTGAGTAAGAACTGGGTGAGGGCTGGGTAAGGACTGGGTGAGGGCTGGGTGAGACTGGGTGAGGGCTGGGTAAGGACTGGGTGAGGGCTGGGTGAAGAACTGGGTAGGGCTGGAAGGACTGGGTGAGGGTTGGGTGGGACTGTGAGGGTTGGGTAAGGACTGGTGAGGACTGAGTGGGGACTGGTGAGGGTTGGGTGGGACTGGGGAGGACTGAAGAAGAACTGGTGGGGCTGGGTAAGGACTGGGTGAGGACTGAGTAAGGACTGGGTGAGACTGAGGAGAACTGGTGAGGACTGGGTAAGGACTGGGTGAGGGTTGGGTAAGACCGGGTGAGGTTGGGTAGGACTGGGTGTGAGGGCTGGGTAAATGGGTGGAGGCTGGGTAAGAACTGGGTGAGGTTGGGTGAGGACTGGTGAGACTTAGGTAAGGACTGGGTGAGGGTGGGTAGGACTGGGAGGGCTGGGTAAGAACTGGGTGAGGGTTGGGTAGGACTGGGTGAGGACTGAGTAAGGACTGGGTGAGGGTTGGGTAAGAACTGAGGGTTGGGGTAAGAACTGGGTGAGGGGTTGGGTAAGGACTGGGTGAGGACTGAGGGGACTGGGTGTGGAGGACTGGGTGAGGGTTGGGTAAGAACTGGGTGAGGGCTGGAAGAACTGGGTGAGGCTGGGCAAGAACTGGGTGAGGACTGAGTAAGGACTGGGTGAGGGCTGGGTAAGAACTGGGTGAGGGTTGGGTAAGAACTGGGTGAGGGCTGGGTAAGAACTGGGTGAGGGCTGTGGGGACTGGGTGAGGACTGGGTAAGAACTGTGGGGCTGGGTAAGGACTGGGTGAGGGTTGGGTAAGAACTGGGTGAGGGTTGCAAGAATTGGGTGAGGGCTGGGTAAGGACTGGGTGAGAACTGGGTAAGAACTGTGGGGGGCTGGGTAAGGACTGTGAGGCTGTAAGAACTGGGTGAGGGTTGGGTAAGAACTGGGTGAGGGCTGCAAGAATTGGGTGAGGCCGGGTAAGGACTGGGTGAGGACTGTGAACTGGGTGGGCTGGGTGGGGACTGGGTGAGGGTAAGGACTGTGAGGACTGAAGAACTGGGTGAGGGTTGGGTAAGAACTGGGTGGAGGGTTGGGTAAGGACTGGGTGAGGACTGAGAAGAACTGGGTGAGGACTTAGTAAGGACTGGGTGAGACTGAGTAAGAACTGGGTGAGGGCTGGGTAGGACTGGGTGGAGGGTTGGGTAAGGACTGGGTGAGGGCTGGGAAGGACTGGGTGAGGGCTGGGCAAGAACTGGGTGAGGCTGGGTAAGGACTGGGTGAGGGTTGGGTAGGACTGGGTGAGGGGTTGGGTAAGGACTGGGTGAGGACTGAGTATGACTGGGTGAGGGTTGGGTAAGGACTGGGTGAGGACTGAGTAAGAACTGGGTGGGGGCTGGTAAGGACTGGGTGAGGACTGAGTAAGGACTGGGTGAGGGACTGAGTAAGAACTGGAGATTGAGTAAGGACTGGGTGAGGAACGTGAGGGTTGGGTAAGGACTGGGGAGGCTAAGAATGGTGAGGGCTGGGTGAGAACTGGGTGGAGGGTTGGCAAGGACTGGGTGAGGAATTTAGTAAGGACTGGGTGAGGGTTGGAAGAACTGGGTGAGGGTTGGGTAAGGACTGGGTGACTTAGTAAGGACTGGGTGAGGTTGGGTAAGAACTGGGTGAGGCTGGGTAAGGACTGGGTGAGGACTTAGGTGAAGGACTGGGTGAGGCTGAAGAACTGGGTGGGGTTGGGTAAGAACTGGGAGGGTTGGGTATGACTGGGTGAGGACTGGAAGGACTGGGTGAGGACTGGGTGAGGGTTGGGTAAGAACTGGGTGAGGGCTGGGTAAGAACTGGGTGAGGGCTGGGCAAGAACTGGGTGAGGACTGAGTAAGGATCAGGGTGAGGGCGGGTAAGAACTGGAGGGTTGGGTAAGAACTGGGTGAGGGCTGGGTAAGAATTGGGTAGGCTGTAAGGACTGGGTGAGGACTGGGTAAGAACTGTGGGGCTGGGAGGGACTGGGTGAGGGTTAAGAACTGGGTGAGGGCTGGAAGAATTGGGTGAGGGCTGGGTAAGGACTGGGTAGGACTGGGTAAGAACTGTGGGGGCTGGGTAAGACTGGGTGAGGGCTGGGTAAGAACTGTGAGGGTTGGAAGAACTGGGTGAGGGCTGAAGAATTGGGTGAGGCTGGGTGGACTGGGTGAGGTTGCAGAACTGTGGGGCTGGGTAAGACTGGGTGAGGGCTGGGTAAGGACTGGGAGGGTTGGGTAAGACTGGGTGAGGGGCGCAAGGTCCTGAATGGATTGTGTTGTAACTTACAAACTGTATAGTGACAGGAGCACGAGTGTGAGGAGGGATTTCTGATACAATTCATCTGTTCATGGCAAAGCGTAACAGGTCCCGTCAAGTCTCTAGGAGGAGGGATATTTGGTTAGGAGGGGTAAGTGTTGGTGACGGCTGGGGACCCGTAGATGGAGGTCTCAGGGCTATGTAGGTGGCCAGGCCCAGGTACCATAAGTCCTGGTGACAGCAGTCAGGGTCAGAGGTGAGAAGAGTTATCAGAGAGGTACCCATGACTAGGAGAGAGAGAGGAGAGAGAGAGTGTGTGTGTGACCAAAGCTGATACCTTCTGCAAGAAGAAAGCGGCAGCCCAGCGGGAACTTCGCATTCTAAAGAATGACTGTCTTAAAAAATAAAGCATGTGAAATACAAAGACATTCAGATCAGCACAAGATGCGCGAATTTTTCAATTCCATTAAAACATTTTATGGGCCAACCACTCGTGGCGCAGCCTCCCTTTGCTCATTTGACGGTAACTTCGTAATTAAAGACGATGAAAACCTCCTTCAGCGCTAGAAAGAGCACTACCATTCATTGCTCAACCGAAACACCGATGTGGATGTCCTGACTACCCAACAGGTCCCTCAACATCCAGAGCTGACCCACCTCAGCTATCCTCCAACCCTGGATGAGGTAGCTATTGCCATCAAACAGATGAAAAATAGCAAAGCCTCAGGGCCTGATGGAATCCCAGCCGAGGTGTATAAAGCAGAGGATCTCTGCTCACCAGCCGTCTCTACTCTCTCCTGGAGAATATATGGGAAAAGGAGGAAAGCCCCCAAGCTCTTAAAGACGCTTCCATTGTCAATATTTATAAGAACAAGGGAGACCTGTCAGACTGTGGTAACTACCGTAGGATCTTGCTGCTCTCAGTAGCTGGCAAGATTATCGCCTGAGTCCTCCTAAACAGACTCCTTCCTGAGGCGGAAAACTTCCTCCCAGAATCTCAATGTGGTTTTAGACATGATCTTTGCTGCCCGCCAGATATAGGAAAAGTGCAGGGAACAGCGTCGTGACCTGTACATGGCTTTCATCGACCTAGCCAAGTCCTTCGACTTGGTCAACAGGGAAGCCCTCTGGTGGACCCTCAGCCGTTTTGGCTGCACACCAAAATTCATCGCCATTGTGAGGCAACTCCACGATGGCATGAACGGCAGGTCCTGCACAACGGCACCCAGTCTGAGTTTTCCCCATCCAAACAGGGGTTAAACAAGGATGTGTACTGGCACCAACTCTCTTTTCCATTTTCTTGGCTGCCTTCCTTACTCGTGCCAGTGCCAATTTAGCCGGCGGAGTGGACATCGAGTACCAGGTGAAGGGGGGTCTTTTTAACATAAGACGACTCCAGGCAAGAACAAAGGTGTCGGCAACTTCCATTACTGAACTTCAGTATGCAGACGACCTCACCCTTGTTGCTCACACTGAACACGACCTACAGGAAATCCTAAACACTTACGCAGATGTATATGCGCACTTCGGCCTTGAGGCGAATGTACGTAAGACTCAGATTCTCTTTCAACCTGCCCCAGGTTCAAACACACCTTCACCATCCATCCAGCTTAACAGTACTACCCTCTCTAATGTTACCCACTTTCGGAATCTCGGCTCCCACTTGTCCACCACCGCAGACATCGATGAAGAGATTCAGCAGCGGATCAGATGTGCATCACAAGCCTTTAGCCAAGCTGCATGTATATCGAGCAGTGGTCCTCCCCACCCTGCTATATGGCAGTGAGACATGGGTCACATACAGGAAGCACCTCAAGGCACTTGAAGACTTTCACGAACGTAGTCTACTGTCCATCCTCCGAGTTTGCTGACTTGCTGACACCAAATGTAGGAGCATCGAGGCTACCATTATCCATAAGCAGCTGCGCTGGACTGGCCAAGTTACCCACATGGACGATAGTAGACTGCCAAAGCAGCTACTTTACAGTCACCCAACGAATAGTAAACGTAACGCCGGCAGGCAATTGAAAAGGTATAAAGATAGGCTTAAGACAAACCTGAAAAAAGTGCCAAATCGACCCCCTAACCTGGGAGTTGATTACTCCACATCGTAACGCTTGGAGGAGCACCACACGAGAAGGTGTCAATACTTTCGAGCTAGCCCGACTGCAAACCGAGGTAGACAAGCACCAACGCTGGAAAGACGCTGCCACCGTCCCTCCCGCACTATATGCAGCTCTCCACAAGTGCAACGAATGTGGATGACCCTGCGGGTCCCGTATCGGCCCCTTTAGTCACCTCAAAACTCACCAACCTAGGTGACATCCCTAATAACTCATATCATTGTATCGTAGCTGGAAGATCGTCATACTCGATTCCGAGTGACAGCGAAGTAGTAGTAGTGCGTGTGTGTGTGTGTGTGTGTGTGTGTGTGTTGAACCAAGAATCAGACAGAGCAGGTACTACCACTGGTCACTGTACAGAAGAGGATGATTACCTGACAGCGACCCACCACCACAACCTAACACCACCACAACCCAACACCACCACAATCCAACACCACCACAACCACCAATACTACCACAACCACCAATGCTCTCACCACCACCCTCACGATAACCACCACCATTAACATTACCACCACTACCACTTCTACTACCACTACTACCATTACTACTGCACGACCACTACCACCATCACTACCACCGCCAACACCACCACTGACCACCGCCAACACCACCACTGACCACCGCCAACACCACCACTGACCACCGCCAACACCACCACTGACCACCATCACTAGAACCACCACCACCACTACCACCACCCACATTACCACCTTATAGCCACAACTTCGCCGCCATTTTATTACCTTAAAATTAAATATTCTAATACATAAGTAGCTACCCTAGCCGTGTTGAGTTAGTTGAGCCGCAGATCTATGCGGCATTCAGTGACTGTTGCCTCATAGTCAATGTCTGCGGCCGTTGTCGGCTTTGGGGCCGAAGATCTCGTTCCCCTGAGGCAAAGCAATGCAGACTAAAGCAGAGAGAAGGATAACACCTCCACGAGTCTGGCATAGAAACATCTTGCACTTGGTCCCATTCCACCAGAGGCTGTGAACACCAGAGGCGTACAGCATCGAGAGCTAGGTTACGATGACATGCGGCTATGGGATCGAAAATCCTTATGTCAAAGAAGGCTCGCTGTCCCCGCGTCCAGAACCCTCGAGCACCGACGTCCATACGGGCTACGTTGGATGTGTTTGAATTACTGTGATGGAAATTCTCACCAACCAATGAGGGGAGGGTCGGTTCCACCGTGACATCATGGCAGATTTCCTTCAACATATTTGCTGTGAGATCCCTTACTTCGTCATGCCTCATGCATACGAAGCCCTTCTCTTGCACACCATGGCGTGGTAAATGCCGTAGGATGAGCCACAGACCCATTGGGAGGACAAACCTTCTACTGGCCTATCGTACCTCAAAGCAATGGCATCTGTAAATTCTTGTTTATTAAGGCTGAAACCTTTTGTCTTTATCAGTTACGTTGTTAATCATTTCGAGGCGCCCACCTCCTGCACTATAGCTACTTTTTTTTTCAAGTTCACTGACAATTGCAACATCAGTTGTTGAAGTTTGACACTTTGGGTGTTCTGCCGTTCTGTCGTAATGGACCGTCGAATCTTGTTTAATTCGTTGATATCCACTTGACTTGCTGCATTCTGATCTATTATGTGCTCAGTGAGAGCTGCCGTGAGCTTGAAAGAGTTCTGATGTTCTGTGGCGACAAGCTCCACTGGATTAGTCAATCCCATTTCTCCCAGTCTAGGTGGTAGTGCAAGGAGTGATCTTTCTGCTGTGGTTAAATAAGGCTTTTTTTCTCACTCGTGTTGGGATAAAAACGACCTTGATGGCTTCTTCTAGACTAGAGGGTGGAGGAGGGGTCCGATATCAGGGATAGTGCGCATCAGGTAATTCCAGCGATGCTTGACTCCATGGGTGAATGCAGCAAAAGCTGCATGTGACTCTGTTTTAGCAATCCACCACCACCACCACCACCACCACCACTATTACCACTACCACCATCATTACCATCAACACTTTTGCCACCACCACTACCACCAACACTACTGCAACCACCACCACCAACACTGCTACCACCACTTTTACCACTATCAATAATAACCACTACTATCACCACCACTACCCCACTAACACTAATACTATCGCAACCACCATCACTTCCACCACCATTACCACCCCCACCACCATTACCACCACCACTACCATCAACATTACCTCCAACACTACCATCAGCACTACCACCACCACTACCACCACCACTACAACCACTACCTCCATCACTACCAACAACAGTACCACCACCATCACTACCAACAACACTACCACCACCACCACCATCACAACCACAATGACAACCACCAACACTCTTACCACCATAACCACCACCATCATCACAAGCACCATTACCACCACAACCACATCAACTTTAATACCTTATCACCACCACCAACAGTGATATCACCACCATAACTACCACCACTACCACTGTCACCACCACCAATACCACCAACACCACCATCACCACCACCATCCCCACCACCCCCATGAACACTACCCCAACCACAACAACCACCAGTAATATCACCACTAGCACTACTACCACTATCACTACTACCATTCAGCGCTGCTACCACCACCACCACAACCATCACTACAACCATCACCTCTATATCCACAACCACAACCACAACATCACTACCACTAGGACATATGACCTAACACCTCCTTCCTGTCCCAACATAACACACCAGGACCTTGCCAACCCCCCCCCCTCTCCCTGACAACAGCACGGCACTCCCGGTTACTTGAAAGAAATACCACTGAATACGTTATATGTCGCTCATATAAAGAAGGCTATTAAGATTATATTCAAAGTCATGGAAACGGGAACTGATGCGTGTTCATGTGGGCCTGAATCCTGATTATGTCCCAACACCTTAACATAACCTAAGTCATCATCAATGTACCTGCTATCAAAATGGACACCTTGGCCTTTTCGTCCTCAGTACAAGTAGGTTAGTCAGCAGAAAAAGTATCTCTACCCCTGCTGTGAGTAACAAGGGATAAAACATCGGAAGAACACTTAAAACACAAAACTTTTAGTTATACTTCAACATAGTCCTGGTGCTTCACTGATGCCGATATTAATGGTAAAAATAAAGCTTTACTGTTGTCACAATGATGTTGAATTATAGGTGTTGCAGATATGTATCAGTTTAGTAAGTATCATAGAAAACTGATTCAGTTCTTCCTGGTGGCGCCAGTTTTTTCATAACGCCTAATCCATACTGGTTAGCAACCTCAGCATTGTTTAGACCCTTGTAAAGAAGGGCGATAATTGTACAGTACTTCGTGCTTCCTTTGACCTTTCAGCGTTGATGTTCCTGCTTGCCTTCCTGTGTGGGTGCTTGTGGACGAATCATATGGCCGCAACTAGTAGGTCATGTTTAATTAACAGAATAAAACCTCGAATTCCTATACTGTAAGTATCTTATAACCCTGAATCATCAACACTACTTAACGGTCGTCCTCTTAGTAACGGAGAAAAGTATTCATTTCGCTTTTATTTCCTTCAAGTTAAACAAAATTATCCTAATAATCGGTATTGTTGTTAACAGACAATACTTTTTTGCTGACTGTACAGTACCAAACTTAATGACCCCCAATCCTAGTTTTCTTCCAGTCCTCGTGTCTTCCATTCGTAATGGCCTCCAGTGTTCTTGGTTAGGTTAGGTTAAACGTTTTAGTTGTTGGAGCTTAATCAGGACTTAGGTTAGGTTAAGGTGTTGGAGCTTTATCAGGACTTAGGTTAGGTTAAGGTGTTGGAGCTTTATCAGGACTTAGGTTAGGTTAAGGTGTTGGAGCTAAAGATTGGGCTCATAAGGATTGGGGATTAGGGCCTTAGAGAGAGAGAGAGAGAGAGAGAGAGAGAGACTTGACTAATCACATGGCATTGAGTACAGTAAAGGTCCCTCCTCTCCTGACAATTGTACCCTCGACCCATGACCCTTGACACAGCCCAGAGGAATCATCAAGCTATCATAGGTCAGAGATAACACAATCACGCGTGTCTGTTTATCTCTGATGACGAGACTAGCACGGGCCACTATCTCCCTCCACCACCACAACCAATCTTCCACTATCACTGTCTTCCATCCACCACTATTACCACCATCACTACCACTATCTCCTACTACCACCATCACTATCTCCCACTACCATCACTATTTCCCACTACCACCATCACAATCTCCCACTACCATCACTATCTCCCACTACCACCATCACTATCTCACTACCATCACTATTTCCCTACCACCATCACTATCTCCCACTACCACCATCACTATCTCCCACTACCACCATCACAATCTCCCACTACCACCATCACTATCTCCCACTACCACCATCACTTTCTCCCACTACCATCACTATCTCCCACTACCACCATCACAATCTCCCACCACCATCACTATCTCCCTACCACCACCACTATCTCCACTACCATCACTTTCTCCCACTACCATCACTATCTCCCCACTACCATCACTATCTCCCACTACCACCATCACTATCTCCCACTACCACCATCACTACCACCATCACTTTCTCCCACTACCACCATCACTATCTCCCACTACCACCATCACATCTCCCACCATCATCACAATCCCACTCCATCACTACCACCATCACTATCTCCCACTACCACCATCACTATCTCCCACTACCACCATCACTATCTCCCACTACCACCATCACTATCTCCCACTACCATCATTATCTCCCACTACCACCATCACTTTCTCCCACTATCACCATCACTATCTCCCACTACCATCAATATCTCCCACTACCACCATCACTATCTCTCACTAGCAGAGTCTCCCTTCACCATTACCACCATCACTACCACTTTCCTTCCACCACTACTACCACCATTATTACCACTTCCTTCCACTACCACTGTCTCCCACCTTCATCACTATCACTATCTCCCACCACTATTACCACTATGTCCCACCATTACCACCATCACTACCCCTATCTCCCACCACTACCACCATCGCTTTCACTATCCTCTACCACTACCACCATCGCTTTCACTATCCTCTACCACTACCACCACTCACCCCACATTACTTTCTCCCTGATAACCAGCTCTCACACATCACTCATCCCAAGCGTTTACTAAGACATTTAATTGACGGGTATAAGTGGGCAATTTAGAGTGGAGATAAAGAGTTACCTGTACAGCATCACCAGGTAGTGATAGCTCACACAGGACACGATGAGCACCTGAGTGATTAAGATTGAACAGGTAGTAGTAATGGAAGTATTATTATTATTATTATTATTATTATTATTATTATTATTATTATTATTATTACTATCAGGTGTTCGGTGAAAGTGAGGTCAAAATAACAAAGGATGGCCAAAGACACCAAGGTGCAGTAATCGGCACGACGGACTTCAAGACCGAGTACGTAACGGGAAAGGTGAATGAGTGGGTTAGGGAAATCCAAGCTCTGTCTGAGATTGCTAACACAGAGCCACATGCGGCTTTTGCTGCATTCACCCATGGAGTCAAGCATCATTGGAACTACCTGATGCGTACTATCCCTAATATCGGACCCCTCCTCCACCCTGTGGAAGAAGCTATCAGCATCAATTTCATTCCCAAATTAGTGAAACACCCTCACTTAACCCCAGCAGAAATATCACTCCTTGCACTATCACCAAGACTGGGAGGAATGGGATCGACCAATCCAGAGGAGATTGCTGCCACCGAACATCAAAACTCAGTTAAGCTCATGGCAGCCCTCAAGGACCACATAATAGCTCAGAATGCAACAGGGGAGGTGGATACCAGTTAAGTAAACAAGATTCGAAGGACCATTACAACAGAACGACAGCATGGCCAAAGTGATAAGTTGCAGCAACTGCTGTTGCAAGTACCAGAGAATTTGAAAACAAATAGTAGCTATAGCGCAGGAGGTGGGCGCCTCGAACTGGTTAACTACGTTACCGATAAGGGCAAATGGTTTCATTATCAATAAACAAGAATTTACAGATGCCATTGCTTTAAGGTACGGTAGGCCAGTGGAAGGTTTGCCCTCCCAATGCGTGTGTGGCTCTTCCTATGACGTCGATCACGCCATGATGTGCAAGAAAGGGGGCTTCATATGCATGAGGCATGACGAAGTGAGGGATCTCGCAGCAAATGCTGTATGTTGAAGAAAATCTGCCGTGATGTCTGGGTAGAACCGACCCTCCTTCCATTGGACGGTGAAAATTTCCAACATAGGACTTCAAACACATCCAACAAAGCCCATGTTGACGTCAGTGCTCGAGGATTCTGGACTCAGGTACAGCGAACCTTCTTTGACATCAGGATTTTTTATCCCATGGACGCAAGTCACCGTAACTTAGCTCTCGATGCTACACACAGAAGGAACGAGAATCATAAGCTAAGAGCATATGGGCAGAGAATTCAGAACTTTGATCAAGGCAGCTTCACTCCTTAGTGTTCACAACCTCTGCTGGGATGGGACCAAGTGCAAGATGCTTCTACGCCAGACTCACTGAGGTGCTATCCGAACAGAAGCAGCAGCCCAGAAGTTATGTTACACCCTGGAAGAGATGTCGACTGTCCTTCTCTCTCCTTAGGTCGGCTTTGCTCTGCCTTAGGGGAACGAGAGCTTCTGCCCCAAAGCTGACAACAGTTGCAGATATTGACTATGAGGCAACATTCACTGAATGCCGCATAGATCTGCGGCTCAACTAACTCAACACAGCTAGGATAGCTACTTATGTATTAGGATATTTAATTTTAAGGTAATAAAATGGCGGCGTAGGTGTGGCTATAGGGGGAGGATGGAGGCCACGTTATAAAAAAAATAGTAGCAATAGTAGTGGTAGAAGTATTAGTAGTAGTAGTCAAGCATCGCTGGAATTACCCGATGTGCACTTTCCCTGATATCGGACCCCTCCTCCACCCTTTGGAAGAAGCCATCAGGGTCGCTTTTATTCCAAGACTAGCTAAACACCTTCACTTAACCCCAGCAGAAGGGTCACTTCTTGCACTACCACCGATACTTCAAGGAATGTTACTGACTAATTCAGAGGAGCTTGCTGCCACCGAACATCAGTACTCCATCAAGCTCACAGCAGCCCTCACTGAGCACATAATAGCTCAGAACGCAGCAAGTAAGATGGATACCAAGGAATCAAACAAGACTCGACATTCCATTGCAACAGAATGGCAGCACACCCAAAGTGATAAATTTCAACAACTGATGCAGTAATTGTCAAAGAACTTAAAAAAAAAATGTTGCTGTAGCCTCGAACTGGCTAACAACATTACCGATAAGGGCAAAAGGTTTCAGCCTTAAGAAACAAGAATACACAAATGCCATTGCTCTTAGGTACAATAGGCCAGTAGAAGGTTTGCCCTCACAATGCGTGTGTGGCTCATCCTACGACATCGACCATGCCATGATGTGCACGAAGCATGGCAAAGTAAGGGATCTCACAGCAAATATGCCACAGGAAATTTGCCACGACGTCACGGTGGAACCGTATGGACGTCAGTGCTCGAGGATTCTGGACCCCATGGCCGTTTATCATCGTAACCTAACTCTTGAGGCTGCACAAAAAAGGAACGAAAGCAACAAGAACAGAGAGTAAGGTGAGAGAATTAAAAATGTGGATCAAGGCAGCTTAATTCCAATGGTGTTCACAACTTCTGGTGGGGTGGGACCAAATGCAAAATGCTTCTTTAAAAGACTGGCCGAGGTGTTATTTGAACAGAATCAGCAGCCCAGAAGCCACGATGCAGCCTGGTTGAGATGTCGACTGTCCTTTTCTCTGCTTAGATCTGCATTGCTTTGCCTCAGGGGAAAAGATCGTTGGCTCCATAGTCAAGAACAGTTGCAAATATTGACTATGCGGCAACAGTCACTGAATGGGGCATACAGTAGACCTGCTGCTCAGCTCAACACAGCTAGGGTAGCTACTTTTAAGAACATAAGAATGGAGGAAACTGTAGCGGGCCTATTGGCCGATACTGGGCAGTCCCATTTACACCCAACCCCTATTGCTCATATACCCATCCAACCTATGTTTGAAGCTATCCAGCGTATCGAGTTAATGATGATATTTAGTAACTTGTTCCACTCGTCCGCTACTCTGTTTCCAAACAAATGTTTACCTATTTCAACCCTAAATCTAAATTTGTCTAATTTAAAACCATTGTTACGAGTTCGCTCCTGGTTGGATAGTTTGAGTATCTTTGTTATGTCCCCTTTGTTCAGCCCTGTCTTCCATTTATACATCTCTATCATATCGCCCCTCACTCTACATCTCTCGAGGGAGCGCAAATTAAGATGCTTTAACCTGTCTCTGTACTCAAGGTTCCTAATGCCCGGGATTAGTCTTGTCATTCTCCTCTGAATTCTTTCCAAGGATTCTATATCCATTCTGTAATACGGTGACCAGAATTGAACAGCGTTATTCCAAGTGAGGTCTCACAAGCGCAAGATATAGTTTTAGGATGACCTCCCTAGTCTTGTAACTAACACTCCTTTGTATGAACCCAAGTACTTCGTTAGCCTTGTTTCGAGCAAATACACATTGTTTACTTGGCTTAAGATTCCTACTTATAATTACTCCTAAATCTTTCTCGCAGTCGGATTTCTCAATAACATCGTTGTTCATCTGAAATCTGGTTTCCCTTTTTACATCTCCTATACTGAGTACTTTACATTTATCCACATTGAATTTCATCTGCCATTTTTCAGACCATTCGAAAAATTTGTTTAGATCTTCCTGTAGTTTTGCGGAGTCCTCGTCAGATTTAATTACACGCCCTATTTTAGCGTCATCAGCAAATTTACTTATGTTGCTGTCTACGCCAATATCTATGTCGTTTATGTATATAATAAATAATAATGGTCCAAGTACTGAGCCTTGGAGAACTCCACTAGTGACGTTGCACCAATCGGAATTAGTGCAGTTGATGCTCACTCGCTGTTTCCTGTCCTGTAGCCACGCCCTAATCCATTTTAGAATATCTCCTTTAATGCCATGAGCCTCCACTTTTCTTATTTGTCTTTCGTAGAGGACACTGTCGAAGGCTTTGCTAAAATCGGATAGGTTAAAGAAACTAAACTTGCATTCCCTAGAAAGACGAAGAGTGCGGGGAGATATGATAGAAGTATTTAAGTGGGTGAAAGGAATCAATAAAGGGGATATAGATAAAGTTCTTATAATATCCGAGCAGGATAGGACTCGAAGCAACGGATTTAAGTTGGATAAGTTTAGGTTTAGGAGGGAGATAGGAAGGAACTGGTTCACAAATAGGGTGGTGGACGAGTGGAACAAGCTTAGCAACTATGTAGTAAGTGCTGGAACGCTGGAAAGTTTCAAAAGGAGACTGGATAGATTCATGGATGATAAAGAGTGGTAGTAACTCTCGACATGAGCTGCCATGCACAGGCCAACCGGTCTATTGCAGACTCCTTATTTTCTTATGTTCTTATGTTCTTGTAATTGTGCCCCTCGTCCACAAATTCGAAAACAGATGAAAAGAATGTTAATAGATTAGTTAGACATGAACGCTCGCTTGTGAAGCCACATTGGGAATCATTGATCAACTTGTGCTTCTCCAGGTGATTTCGAATAGATTTTGAAATGAGTGCTTCCAGTAATTTGCCTACAATTGATGTTAGACTGATTGGACGGTAGTTAGAGGATAGTGATCTATCTCTCTCCTTGAAAATCGGTTACATTCGCTATCCTCTAGGATTCTGGTACTACACCCGTTTTTAAGGACATGTTAAACAAGCTCTTCTTTACATTCCTTTAACACTCTTGGAAATATCTCATCGGGACCTGGTAACTTATTTGGCTTTAGTTTGTCTATTTGCTTACTAACATCGTTACTAATCACTACTATCGCGCTTAATTTATTTTCTTCACTATCTCTGAATAGAGTCGGTGCCTCAGGTATCATGTTCAAATTTTCGGTGGTAAAAACTATTGAAAAATATTTATTCAGATTATTGCTCATTTCTCCGTCGTTATCAGTTAAATCGCCGGTATCTGACTGTATTGGCCCAATCTTTTCTCGTGTTTTAGTTTGATACATTTGATAGAATCCCTTGCGGTTTGACCTCGCCTCTCTTGCTACTGTCAGTTCATTATTCCTCTTTGTTTTTCTTATCTCGGTCTTAACCCTACCGGCCAATACCTAATAATAATCTCGGAGTTAAACTTCACCACGATTTATTTTCCTACCTATAGCCTTCCTTTGTCTAATAATATTCTTTAAATAATTATGTATCCATTTAGGGTCATTGTTGTTTGATCTGTGTTTTCTGTATGGTGTGTTCTGCCTTTGTGCATTTAGAACCTCATTATTTAAATTGTTGTGGAACTCGTCGACCTCAGATCTCACTATCAGGTCATCCTCAACCGTCAGGTCTCCAGGTAAGGTGAGGTTGCCCTCTGTGGGCACATTGTGTGAGGTAATGTAATTTACCCCCAAGCGTGATACCCCTTCTCTTAGCTGCCTCTTGAAACTATCCAAGTTTGCCCTTCTGAGATCTGGGACTTTAGTGGAATTTTCCTTGCCACTGCCCTGAAATTCTAATTGGAATCTAATTTCTTTGTGATCGCTATTAGC
The DNA here is from genome assembly GCF_018991925.1 of Homarus americanus. Taxonomy (NCBI): domain Eukaryota; kingdom Metazoa; phylum Arthropoda; class Malacostraca; order Decapoda; family Nephropidae; genus Homarus; species Homarus americanus. The sequence continues at coordinate 22,869,034 of NW_024713129.1, forward strand.
AAGTTCGTTCCCTACCTCGACATTACTAATGAGGTTTTCTCTGTTTGACAGAACTAAATTGAGTATATTATTACCCCGGGTGGGTTCGGTTATATGTTGAATTAGGAAACAGTCCTGAACTGTTTCAAGAAAATCCTCTGATTCTGAGTTACCCGAAAGGTCAATCAAATCTATTTGGCTAAAGTTAAAGTCGCCTACTATACAGACTTTGCTATGTATGGAAGGATGTTAGGATATTTAATATTAAGGAAACAAAATGGTGGTGAAGGTGTGGCTGTTGGGGGAGGCTGGAGGCTACATAAGTATTAGTATTAGCGGTAAAACTATTATTCTTATCATCATTATTATTATTATTACTATTATAATTATTATTATTTAGCATTATTTTTATTATAATTTTTATTATTATTAAAAATATTGTAGTTATATGTCATGAAATAACAGGAAATTCTAGTCAATTTATATTATCTCTGTGCAATGCTAAAATGAGTCTGCATTTATGAATTATATTGTTTAATTGATTCCCTCTTCATTTCCCTCCCCTCCCTTCAGATTATTTCTCTCTCTTGCTGATAACCCCAAGTCATCACCTCTCCTCATCAACATCCAACACGTCACCCTCTCTTCACCACCCGACATATTACCCCCTCCTCTTCACCCTCCTCACCCAGGATCGTGACCACCAGACTAACTTAGTCTTTTACTCGTATTGACAGCTTGGGGCGTGAGATGTACGACCAGGAGCATCAACACAAGCCTCTTGTTTTGAGCCACCGACCCTAATCCCTCCTTGGTGGTATTCATAAACCTAAACCTCATACTCTGACGACATGAACCCCAATGGGGTTCACCCCATAATAAACGTAAATGGTGTGAAAACCCATTTATCATCAACTAGAAAGACAATTTAATGTCATATAATTGTTATGGAATTAAGGGTTTTCTTCATGAGGAGCCTAAAATATAAACTTTCTGAACATTGTAGTGGTTGGCAGTTCTGGAATTCTTGAATTATACGATTTAGGGCAATATCATCTTAGTTTTATCAAGTGCCTTATATTTCTTGCGGAATAATATTGAGTTTGTGGTCTAGATGTGTGGAAGTAATTCCTATATTCATGTCAACAATTTCATCTTAAAGGTTTTTTTAATATCGTAACAGTTGGTAAATCTGACCACGATCAATCTTATCATATATAATTCAGTCATCGTCTAATCACTCTAATGTGTATAATTATTTTCAAAGGTGTAAAATACTCGAAATACTTTTTAATGTACTGTTCTTCATTCTTTTTATGGTAAGAAAGTAAACAGAAGAGCGATTGATTAACCCACAACCTCTAGTCTCCTCACATCCCCCTTACCAACAACCCACCCTTCTCCTCACTTCCCCGCCCCCCTTACGCTACACACATGACAACGCTGAGGACTTGGCTAACATTCATCTTTGAAAATTAGTGGATATAGACTACTAACCTCTAGTGTTGGCGTAGTGAAGGGGTTAATAGATTATTGCTATGGTTCAAGGGAGAGGTCAAGGTCATGTCTTTCTGTAAGGTCAAGGTCACGTCTTCCTGTCAGGTCAAGGTCAGGTCTTCCTGTAGGGTCAAGGTCATGTTCTCCTGTAGGGTTAAAGTCATGTCTTCCTGTAGGGCCAAGGTCAAGTCCTCCTGTAGAGCCAAGGTCATGTCCTCCTGTAGGGCCAAGGTCATGTTCTCCTGTAGGGTTAAAGTCATGTCTTCCTGTAGGGTCAAGGTCATGTCCTCTGTAGTTTGAAGGTCAAGTCCTCCTGTAGGGTGAAGGTCATGTCCTCCTGTAGGGCCAAGGTCATGTCCTCCTGTAGGGTCAAGGTCATGTTCTCCTGTATGGCCAAGGTCAAGTCCTCCTGTAGAGCCAAGGTCATGTCCTCCTGTAGGGCCAAGGTCATGTTCTCCTGTAGGGTCAAGGTCATGTCCTCCTGTAGGGGCCAAGGTCATGTTCTCTGTAGGGTCAAGGTCATGTCCTCCTGTCGGGTCAAGGTCATGTCCTCCTGTAGGGGTCAGGTCATGTCCTCCTGTAGGGTCAAGGTCATGTCTCCTGTCCTCTGTAGTTTGAAAGGTCAAGTCCTCCTGTGGGTGGAGGTCATGTGTCCTCCTGTGGGCCAAGGTCAAGTCCCAGAGGCCAAGGTCGTGTCCTCCCCAGGGCCAAGGTCATATCCTCCTGTAGTGTCAGGTCAAGTCCTCCTGTAGGGTCAAGGTCATGTCCTCCAGTAAGGCCCAGGTCATATCCTCCTGTAGGTCAGAGTTCATGTCCGCCTGTAGGGCCAGGTATGTCCTCCTGTAGGGCCAAGGTCATGTCCTCCTGTAGGGCCAAGTCATGTCTCTAGGGTCAAGGTCATGTCTCCTGTAGGGTCAGGTCATGTCCTCCTGTAGGAGTCAAGGTCAGGTAGGTCAAGGTGTCCTCCTGTAGGGTCAAGGTCATGGCCAAGGTCCCTCCTGTAGGGTCACAGGTCATGTCCTCCTGTAGGGCCAAGGTCAAGTCCTCCTGTAGGGTCAAGGTCATGTGTCCTCCTGTAGCCAAAGGTCAAGTCACTCCTGTAGGGGTTCAAGGTCAAGTCTCCTGTAGGGGTCAAGGTCAAAGTCCTCCTCCTGTGTCCTCTGTAGGTCAGTCCCTCCTGTAGGCTCAAGGTCATGTCTCCTGTCATCATCCTCCTGTAGGGTCAAGGTCATGTCCTCCTGTCCAGGGTAGGTCAAGTGTCCAGGTCATATCCTGTAGGAGTCAAGGTCATGTCCTCCTGTAGGGTCAAGTGTCATGTCCTCCTGTAGGGCAAGGCTGTCCTCATCCTCCTGTAGGTCAAGGTCAATCCTCCTGAGGTCAGGTCATGTCCTCCTGTAGGGCCAAGGTCAGGTCATGTCTCCTGTAGGGTCAAGGTCATGTCCTCCCTGTAGGGTCAAGGTCATGTCCTCCTGTAGGGCCAAGGTCATGTCCTCCTGTAGGGTCAGAGTCCTGTATCCTCCTGTAGGGGTCAAGGTCATGTCCTCCTGTGCTGTCAGGTCAAGTCTTGTCCTCCTGTAGGGTCAAGGTCATGTAAGGTCTCTCCTGTGAGGGTCTCAAGGTCATGTCCTCCTGTAGTCAAGGCTGTCCTCCTGTAGGGTCAAGTCCCTCCTATAGGGGCTCATGTCCTCCTGTAGGACTCAAGTCACCTGTAGGGTCATGTCCTCCTGTAGGGCCAAGGTCAAGTCCTCCTGTAGGTTCAAGGTCATGTCCTCCTGTAGGGCCAAGGTCATGTCCTCCTGTAGGGCCAAGGTCATGTCCTCCTGTAGGGTCAAGGTCATATCCTCCTGTAGGGTCAAGGTCATGTCCTCCTGTAGGGCCAAGGTCATGTCCTCCTGTAGGGTCAAGGTCATATCCTCCTGTAGGGTCAAGGTCATGTCCTCCTGTAGGGCCAAGGTCATATCCTCCTGTAGGGTCAAGATCATGTCCTCCTGTAGGGTCAAGGTCATATCCTACTGCTGTGCCCTTGTTGCTTACAAATCTGTCAATCACTTGTTTGACAATAATTTTTTCCAGTTCCAGAATAATCAGAGATACAACTTAAGACACCCAGGGGTACTAAGACCACCCGCCAATGTGTTCCTCTCAGTCCCAGACCTCCATAAACTGTCAGGGTGTGAAGGTGTGGAACAACTTACCCCCACCCATCCGAGCAAAGACTATGCTCCCTTCCTTTAAATCATCTCTTAAAAAAATATCATTTGTTTAAGTTTTTAAAAATTTTGTAATACCTATTTTATATACCTGCTTTTATTGTACCACCAAAACCGTTTTATCAGAAATTATCATGTAAACAGATAAAAATTACCCTTGCAATAAATATACTTGTCAACTAGACATAATACTGACAGCTCTGTTCTCTTGTTCCACCTTAATGCAACCCATATTGTACTGCTTCCCTCCCTTACCATATTAATGTTTAACAACTCCACTGTAAAGTATATATATATATATATATATATATATATATATATATATATATATATATATATATATATATATATATATATATATATATATATATAAACAAATACATAAAATATATAAATATTGAAGTGATAGCCGTGGTAACATTATGATATGTTCTTATTACCACCATGCTATGTGTACTATTCCAGATGATACTAAATGTTGCATAATACTTCCTTAAGATTAATGTACAGTATATATCAGGTGCCTACAAGAGAGCTCGGGCCCACAACTGGCTCAGCCATGACAATATTAGGATTTATAATCGACTAAGTATCTGTGTTCTTCTGGCTAAATAAACTGTTTCAATATCAACATCAATATTCTCTAGGGTCAAGGTCGAGCCAGTGAACCTCAACTAGGACCACGAGGAACAAGTTAACATTGTAATCACCGGGAACTTAGACCTGAGGAGAGCACACGTCCGGTGCATTGTGGGATTATGATACAGACCACTGCCGCCCCACACCGCTGCTTCCCCACACCCCTGCCACCCCAAACCACTGCCACCCCACCCCCCTGCCACCCACACCACTGCCACCCAACACTACTGCCACCTCACACCACTGCCACCCTACACCACTGCCGCCCACACCACTGCCGCCCCACAGTCACGAGTCACAAAAGTTCGTACAATATTTTTATAAGATGATCTACAAACAGTACGACCAAAACTATCATCAAAGTTATACTAAGCCTACCTTAATTAGATATGTTTACTAACAATAAACAAAATTAAGGTGCATACATAATAATTTGTAAGAGATCCTCTCCGGTGCTAAGTGGACGTGTTTAGTTGAGGCAAAGTCTCAGTGTAATTTTGTCTCCTCTCTGGCGCTAAGTGAACGTGTCTAGCAGTCCAGTTAAGGTAGAATCATTGAATAATTTTGTCTCGTTACTAGTGCTAAGTGAGCTTATCTAGATAAGATAGTCTTAATATTATTTTATCTCCTAACTTGTGTAAGTAAACGAGTCTAGTTAAGGTAATCTCAGTGTACTTTTGTTTCTTAACTAGTGTTAAGTGAGCTTATCTAGTTAAGGTAGAGTCTCAAGTGTTATTGCCTCGTAAGTGGTGCTAAGTGAACATGTCTAGTTAAGTTAGCCAGTGTATTTTTTCTCTTAACTTGTGCTAAGTGAACGTGCCTAGTTAAGGTAGATTCTGAAAGTAATTTTCATACTATTGTTTATGCCATAAACGAGTTTGTTGTAATATTATGCCTCCAGCAAAGATAAACAATTTACCGTACGAACTTGAGTGAATCCGTGTCCGGCATTGCAAAACGACGCTCGTGTGTCTTTGGTCGAGGCGAGGATTACGGTATTGAGACTTGAGTCGCACGTACATTCCCCTTCACTGGTGAGTATTTACAGGGGCTCGTCATATAAATATTCCACAAATCATTATCTTTGAGATACTTGTTTTAATATTGTTTTAATTTGATTCCATATTGTGTTTACTATTGTGAGTTTCCTTCTGTCGAATGTAAACAAACACAGCGTGCCACAGTGCACAAAATCTGAAGAGTCCCTGTAACACACCAGTGAAGGCGACTGTGATACCGCATGTTTTTGTAAAACTACTGATAACTGTTTTTGTGTATGTTATTATTGCCCGCAGGAAAGATAAAGTGCTCACGTCCGTCAGTTTGTCTACTTGATTCCCTGTGTTTCCGTGCTCTACAGCTTCTCTGTGGTGTTTACATTTGGCATGAATGTCCTCCTTTGCGATGTTTCGGAACGTTCAGATATACGAGCTACAGACTAGAAATAGCCACTTGTCTGAATGTCTCCGGTGCTCTTCAGAGTCTTCAACTTGAGTTGGTAATTCTGTTTTTTAAAATGAAATGGCGGACCAACGAGATTCAATGATAACATAAATTTAGAAAAACCGTCTTTATTTGTAAACAAGTAAATTCATGTAAAATTTATATTAAAATTTGAGTGGTCTGTGGGAGTGTTATTGTACGAATGTTATATTAGCGTTTGTAGGTGTATGCTTGTACACTAGAGGAAAGGTTACGGCTGTTTTAGCTCCCGGGGATTAACTGGCAGTGCAATGGCTAGTGTTAGTTGGGAACAGCTCTGTGCCCTACTAATGGCCGAGTTAGTGAAGGTCAAAGACGAAAACTTGAAATTAAATAAAGGGATTGCGAGGATGAAGGGAGAGTCTGACAAAAACACAGGCCAATGGAGGGTTGTGAGGAGAGGAACGACCAAACTGGTGGTGAAGAAAGACAAGGAAACAAATACAGCTAAGTGTACAAACTTATTTATTCCATTGGTAGACGAATTGAACGGAACATAGTCTAGGACAGGGTTGGCAAGGAAGGTACGAAAACCTTAATTGTTGGTGATTCCAAGGAACGGTACCTGGATAGAGCTTTTTGTGTCAAAAATAGAACTAGGATGTGAGTTGTGTTTACCAAGAGCTGGGGTGGGGGATATAGTTGACAGGATGGACAATATCTTGTCTGGTAATGGGAACAAACCCATTATCTGCCTCAGTGCAGGAGCCAATGATATAAACCTGTGTAGGAGTGAGGAGCTCCTTGATAAGTTCAAGGCAGCTATGAATGTATTAGGATGAAGGGAGGGATCCCTATCATATGTGGTGTCCTGCCTAGAAGAAAAGTTGGCAATGAATGGTTGTCATGGGCAGTTGGTGTCAACGGCCGTCTTGACAGATATTGTAAGTCAATATCAGTCCCATTCATTGACAACTGGGACAACTTTTATGGCAGAAATGATCTTTACGCTAGGGATGGGGTGCCCTCTCTCGAGAGGGCAGTTCAAAAGATGTCGAAGTTTTTTAACTGCTAGGGGAACATGTGAACACGGGGATCGAAGAGGCTGCAGTGGGCTTGGGTAAACAAAGTTAAAGGTTACAGAGAAATAGTGCTAGGAATGATGACAGAGCAAAATTAGGCAGGGAGTTAAAACCTAAAGGCCACAAAGGGAGGACTCCAATCATGACTAACTTAAATGTCCACTACGCAAACAGTTAGAAGTATGAGAAATAAAATAGATGGAATCAGGGCATTGGTATGTACCGAAAAATCGATCTAATAACATTCACCGAAATGTGGATAAACTTAGACTCACGTGAATTAACTGTTGAATACCAAATTAAAGGATTCAAATTATACCATACCGATAGGCAGATTTAGGGTCGGAAACGGAGTGACAATCTATATCAGGGGTAATCTGAAGTGTGAAATCATTAGGGAAATGAAAACTGAACTGAATACAGAAACAATTTGGATAGAATTAACGATTGTAGGGAAAATTTAATCTTAGGAGTATTACAGTATATAGGCCTCCCAATCTTGATAGTTAACGAACAACTTATTTGGGATAAAATGCGAAGGTTCATTCAAGCAAAGTCTTTAACATAGGCGACTTAACTTTAGTCAAAATAAACTGGACCAACCTTACGGGTATCTCTTGAAACAGTTCAGGACTGTTTTCTAAGTCAATATATAGTCGAACCCACCCAGGGTAATACTATACTAGATTTAGTTCTGTCAAACAGAGAAAACCTCATTAATAATGTCGTGGTAGGGAACGAACTATATAACAGCGATGAGAAAGAAGTGAGATTTTAAGTAGAACTTAATGACAGTCGCAAGGAAAATTTCATTAAAGTCCCAGATTTCAGAAGAACAAACTTTGATAGGTTGAAAAGGCAGCTGAGAGAAGGAGTATCATGTTTGGGGTTGAATTATATGACCACACATGAGGTGACCTCACACAATGTACCCTCAGAGGGCGACCTCACTTTACCTGGTGACCTGACAACGATAACCTCACAAAATATGATGGTTGAGGATGACCTGATCACAAGATCTGAGGTTGACGAGTTCCACAACAATTTAAATAATGAGTTACTTAATTCACAAAGGCAGAACATACTATACAGAAAACTTAGATCAAATAAAATTGACCCCAAATGGATAAATAATTATTTAAAGAATATTATTGGACAAAGGAAGGTTATTGGTAGGAGAATAAATCGTGGTGAAGTTTACCTCCGAGATTATTATAAGGTATTGGCCAGTAGGGTTAAGACCGAGATAAGAAAAGCAAAGAGGAATAATAAACCGAAGGTAGCAAGGTTAGGTTAGGTTAGGTCAAACTCCAAGGGATTCTTCCAATACAGTCAGAAACTAGCGAGCTAACGGATAACGAGAATTTAAACATGATACTCGAGACATCAACTATATACAAAGATAGTGAAGAAAATAGATAAAGCAGGGCAGTAGTGACTAGTAATGATTTTAATAAACAAATAGACGAACTAAGGCCTAATAAGTCACCAGGTCCCAATAAGATATTTGCCAGAGTATTAAAGGAATGGAAGGAAGAGCTTAGTATGCCCTTAGCAAACTTGTTTAACATGTCATTAAAAACGGGTGTAGTACCAGAATCCTGGAGGATAGTGAATGTGATACCGATTTTCAAGAAAGGAGATAGATTACTATCCTTTAACTACCGTCAAATCAGTTTAACATCAATTGTAGGCAAATTTTTGGAAGCAATAATTTTAACCACTATTCGAAATCACCTGGAGAAGCACAAGTTGATCAATGATTCCCAACATGGCCTCACAAGTGGGCATTTATATCTGACAAATCTATTAACATTCTTTTCAATTGTTTTCGAATCAGTGGATGATGGACACGATTATGATGTGGTATACCTCGTCTTTAGCAAAGCCTTCGACCGAGACCCCCATGAAAAACTAATAAAAAAAGTGGAATCTCATAGAATTAGAGGAAATATTCTAAAATGGATTAGGGCGTGGTTACAGTATAGGAAACAGCGAGTAAGCATTAACGGCACTAAATCCAAATGGGGTAACGTCAGTAGTGGAGCACCCCAAGGCTATGTACTTGGACCATGACTATTTATTAAATACATAAACGACATAGATATAGGCGGAGACAGCAAAATATGTAAATTTGCTGATGACACTAAAATAGGGCGTGTAATTAGATGTGATGAGGACTTCACAAAACTACAGGAAGATTCAAAAAAAAATTGCATGGTCTGAAAAATGGCTGATGAAATTTAATGTGGATAAATGTAAAGTACTTGGTGTAGGAGATGTAAACACCTTCTTTATTTCTGAGTAGGCATTCACTCTGTGCTCTAATTCATTCCTAAGGCAATCTAATATGGTGTAGAAATTGTCCACCTTGAACTTCTCACGTGGATCAAGTTGAGTTTCAGTGCCAACTGATTCATCAAAGAAATGTTTTCTCTTTCTTGTTCTTTTTGTTGTCTCTGTGTAGACAGGCTCAGCAAAAGCCCTAGCCTGATCTTCTATCTCATCAAACTGACCCTGTCTCATTTCTGAGACGAAGGAGATCAAACTCTCATACAGTTTCACAACTGACAGAAGGGCGGTCTCAACTTTTTGAAGTGATAAGCTGGTTGCATTAAACCTTGTTAAGATTTTATAACATATTACAGTAAGAAGTGCTGTTTCAAAAGCTTCCATTTGTCTTATGAGGCCTTCACCTTCAAGCTTTGTAGCCACAGTTTGTCTACTGTCAGAACATATGTTCTCCAGTGCTGACTTTATCTCAAGGTAATGTAAAAACACTGCTTTATCAGCATCAGCCCTCGCACTCCAGCGAGTTTCTGAAAGGGATTTCACTACAATCCCTTCAGCAGGTAGTGCAGCTTTCAAGTGATCCCATCTATATGTGGAGGCTGAGAAGAAGTTGTATAAGGCTTGCAAAAATCTGGAATATGAAACAGACCCAAGGCAACTGCTGGCAGCTGATGTTCCTACAAGGTTCAAGGAGTGACCTTCCCCCATGGACATAATATGCCAAGGGATTCATAGCCTTTATTCTGTCTTGGAGACCAGTGTGAATGCCTGACATATTGGCAGCATTGTCATAACTCTGCCCTCTCATGTCACTCAAATCAAGACCAACATCTTTAATTAACTGTACAACAGTTGAGGCTATGCTCTCTGCACCATGGTCATGTATGTCTATGAACTTTAGAAATCGCTCAACAGGTTTACCATCAGGTTTGACATAACGAACTATGAATGTAAGTTGGTCAGTATGACTAACATCCGGTGTGGAATCTACACTAACTGAATAATATTTGGCTTGTTTCACTTCACTTATGATAATTGAGTGAATTTCTTCAGCCATTAGATTGACCATTTCCTCACAAATCGTTTTTGAGAGATATGAAGTCTTTCCACTACCTACAGCACCATACTTCTCCAGATGCTGTGCAAGAAAAGGGCCAAATTTTGCCAGGAGTTCCAGTACTCCAAGGTAATTCCCATTGTTGCTAGAGCCTATTCTTTCATCACTACCTCCAATTCAACTTGCAAAGCCAAAGTGGAATCAATTCGCCTTGCTGTAATTGCCCTCACACCCCAAGTAGTAACTGAGATTTTATGCTCTTTGCGACTTTCATGTTCAGCAACTCTACGCTGGCAGTTTTTCCAGGCGCTAAACCCACTAGTAAACAATGAGACTTACTTGCTGAATACCACCCCATGGTCCACCAGTTGAAGACCACTGCGGGCCTATACTTATTGTACAGGGGCCCCATACTCCGGGCCCTATACTTATTGTACAGGGGCCTTATTGTACAGGGGCCCCTATATGTACAGGGGCCCCATACTCCGGGCCCTATACTTATTGTACAGGGGCCCCATACTCCGGGCCCTATACTTATTGTACAGGAGCCCCATACTCCGGGCCCTATACTTATTGTACAGGGGCCCCATACTCCGGGCCCTATACTTATTGTACAGGGGCCCTTATGGTTGTGAATATATTATATTATGAAATACTCGGTGTACACTTGAAACAAGGTTATGCGTTGGCACGCTGCGCGACAAATTAGTTTCAGTGGGCCCCCAGATACCGGTGGGCCCTAGGCCAATGGCCTACTTGGCCTATTGGTAAATCCGGCCCTGCTCTTCTACCTCAGCAAACTTAATCTAACCTGCACCTCACGGTCCTCACCTAATAAAATCTTAACAGAAATTCACACACAAACATGAAAATAACTATAAAACTAATTTTAATGTTTGCCAACTCAATAAAAAGTATTTACTTAATGTCTTAATAAGCGATAACAACTATTATAAATTTTTAATTTTATTTGTGTCTCTGAATGACAACAGTCGGGGTCAGTGAGTAATTAGGTAATGCGTACGTAAATAAGAGACGATTTCTGGGTTACATGAACCTTGAGTACGCCAACACAGGAACTTTTGGTACACCACATTATGGTTTCCCTGTTTGAGGCCACGTCCTGCTGGTGACAGACGTTCATTATTATTATTATTATTATTATTATTGAACGTCTCACAAGTTGGGACACAAACATGAGGACAACAATAAAGGAACCAGTTCCAGGTATTCCTAAAATACCTTGAGGAAGTCACCCACCCAAAACACAGCAATGCACTCAGCATTTTCTACAGACAACTGTATTCTTCACCATGTTTACTGTGACTTACATTTGAAGTAATAATAATTGTATAAGACACAGCGGCCAGCCAAAAGTCTAAGGAAATGCAACAGTGAATATAGTCAATTAGTTATTGAAATCGACGGAACTAAAACCTAACTTGCAGACGTGTCAACTCCTCAAAGGCCTCTGTAAAACACAAATATGACATGTCTTCACAATACATTTTGTATATTAACACACACACACAAACTAAAAAAAAAACCCTAATTTTATAATGCCGAAATGTTAATGCATTAGTATGAACAATGTATGTATGTATGTATGTATGTATGTATGTATGTATGTATGTATGTATGTATGTATGTGTGTGTTTTTCCCATTAACAGCTGGTAATAATCCCCGGAACCAGTAGGTAAGTACAAGGCTTTGTTTTAGCGGAAGGATGACCGTGGTGCACATGTACAGGCTGGCCCGATTAATGCAGGGGAAAACCCACCTTTGTTACCTATATTTGTGTGGCCATAAAACGTGTGATACAGTAACATTAATAAAACATACATGTTATAAACAATGAAGAAAGTATCCTTAATAAATCCATCTATAAAAAAGTGAATATCCCAAACAGGAGTCATGAAAAGGATAAATAAAAAAAAAAAAAAATCTGAGTAAGGCTGCTGAGGTTTACGTCAGTCACCCAATAACTCGTAAAAAAAGAAAGAAAAACAACGACACTGTTTTTAAGTGTCAAGTATGTGACGTCATCAATGACCTTGCGGAAAGCCCAGCTCGAGCCTACCACAACCTCATCAAGTCCCTGAGTGTTTTATTAAGTACATTTATGACCATTTCTGTCCTTTGTGTGGCAAGAAGAGAGGTTACCTTTATTATAGGTGTTGTAAATAGAAAAGTGAGGGAATGCAGCCTAATACAGTCACTCTACTTGAAATAGATTGGATTACAGTAGGTTAGGTTACAGTAGGTTGGTTAAGGTTTAATCTAACCTAACCTACTCTAACCTTACCAAATTTCATATAACCTACTCTAACCTAACCTAACTTACCCAACCAAACCTAACTTAACATTAACACCACCACCCCCCCCCCCCAGGTAGCTTTAGGATGTTTTAATCAACACGTGATATAAACTGGGGGTGTCTAATCTTCAGGTGATCCTAAAACTGAATACATGACGACATACAATAAGGAGACAAGGGGAGTGAGAAAAGCCAAGGAAATACCAGAGGAGGGAAGAATAACAGGAGAAGAAGTACAGGACCGATAACTGTGTTGTAGGTGAAGTAGAGGAAGATAAAGAAGAATAAGGTGGGGTGTGGTCGATGACATATACATACACACATACATACATACATACATACATACATACTACATACATACATACATACATACAGTACATACATAATTAGCAGTTATCATCACGTCATTTTAATGGGTTTTATAGACAGACACACTCTACACGCAACAGCCTGATTCCCCAGGCAAACACTTTTATGAAATACATTTTGAACTCCTCAAGACAGACCCAAACACATACTTCATATACATTGCACTCAAGACAGACAGAAACACCGCAAACATCACACTTAGACCCTGATACAGACAGACAAATTTAACATTCAAACAGGCAGGAAGACAACCAGACACACTCCATACATCGCAGTTTGACTTCCTAGACACTCACACGCTGCTCCACCACACATGCACTCACAATGGCTATACCACCTCCCCCCCCCCCACCCCGTGAAAGAGGGTGACTAAGCAACGCTTCAGTCCATCCGTCCAAAGTCTAGACAATGTTTTGATCTGACGTCGACAAGAAGCCTGTGTCACAGTAGATAGGGAGGTGGGGTGACGGTGATAAGACCAGGGCTGGCTAACCTAAACTTACAGGACATAAGCAAATTACATCAAACCTAGCAAAACTTAACCTCGGGAAACATATGCCAAATAAATTTTAAACCTTAAAACCTGTAATTGGGTAAAAACCAAAGACAATGTCCAACTCTTAGAATGAAAACTGCATCACTTCAAGATCTGCTTGTTTCACCTGATGATTAAGCACCCTAACGCTACCTGGGGGTTGGTTAGATTAGGTTAGCTTAAATTAAGTTAGGTTAGCATTAACCTAGCCTATGTTAGATTGTTTTAGGTTAGGTTAGCATAAGGTTCACTTCCGTTAGGTTAGGTTAGGTTAGGTTAAGTTCGGTTAACATTACGTTGGTGTGTTATTTCAGGGTGAGATAGGTTAGGTAAGATTAAGATAAATTAGGTTAGGTTAGATCAGCCTTGGGTTAGGTATTATTGTATCTTTGGTTAAGTTAGTGTTAACATTAGGTTAGGTTTTATATTGCAGTGTTACGTTAAGTTAAGTAAGTATTAGGTGATGTTAAGTTATATTATGTTAGGTTAGGTTACTTCAAGTTAGCTTAGGTTGGGTTAGCATTTGGTTAAATTATATTATATCATGTCATTTAAAGTAGGTTAGGTTAGATTAGGTTAGCGGTAGGTTAGTGTTAGGTTAGTGTTTGGTTAAATTAGCCTTTGGTTAGGTTAGTGGTAGGTTAAGTTAAGTTAGGTTAGGTTAGGTTACTATTAGCGTGAAATAAGTTGGGGTCTTATTTTCAGGTGATACGTACAGTAGAAGATAAAAGCCTCTGACCCGTTTTACAGTCATATAATACTGAAAATCTTTACACTGTCAGCTCTCTGTATACTTAATGCACGACCTCTAACTCTTTGGGGAATATAAAGATAACCTTCCAACTTGTTTTTTGCACCTTAATATTAACCAACCTAACGATAACCTATGAATAACCTAACCTAACCAAACAATAACCTAACACTAACCTAACCTATTCTACCACTAACCTAACCTAACCTAACGCTAGCCTAATGTTACCTAACACTAACCTAACGATAACCTAACCTAACACTAACCTAAGATAACCTAACCTAACACTAACCTAAGATAACCTACCACTAACCTAACCAAACCATCGTAACGCTAACCTAACCTAACTTAATCCAAACTAACCTAGCCTAACCTGACATAACTTAATCAAAACTAACCTAACCAAACCATCGTAACGCTAACCTAACCTAACCTAACTAAACTAGCTTAGCAATTCAAACTAACATAACCTAACCTGATGTAGCCTAACCACCATAAAGGAAACCTAACTCAAGTTAAAAGAATATTTAAGAGAGTAGGCAGCTACCAACAGGGAGGTACTACCGCCTGGGAAGATATTGGAAGCATAATGTGTTGTCTAATGGTAGACCCTGCTGCCATATGGCATCACGAAAATTGTGACCAAGTCCCAGGTTGCTGATCTGACTTTCTGCCTCATTTACACACAATTGCAGGGTTTCGATTATTTCTTTCTTTGACAACACAACATATATATCATTTCTTACTCTTGATTTGTTTAATTTCTTCCATTTCTGTATCAATTCTTTGTTCATTTTTTTCACTCCCAGGCCCCGATGTGGGTCTGTGACCTGTGCCTGGGTGAACTAATCCCCACAAAAAGTAATAACAATAAAGTTGCCAATAAATCTCAGACCTATCTTGTCTAAATTTAGAGCTAACAATACAAGATTACCCACTGTAAATGGCAGATACCAAAATATTCCAGGAGAAGAGAGAATTTGTATTAAATGTGGTTATAATGTCCCCTAAGCTGGATTAGGGCGTGGTTACAGGACAAGAAACAGATTCAGCATTAATGGCATTAAATCCGATTGGGGTAACGTCACTTGTGAAGTACCAAGGCTCAGTACTTGGATCATTACTATTTATTATATATATAAACGACATAGATATAGGCGTAGACAGTAACATAAGTAAATTTGCTGACGACACTAAAATAGGGCGTGTATTTAAATCTGACGAGGACTCCGCAATACTACAGGAAGACCTAAAAAAAATTTTCGCGTGGTCTAAAAAATGGCAGATGAAAATTAATGTGGACAAATGTAAAATACTTAGTCGAGGAGATGTAAACAGAAAAACCAGATAAAAGATGAAAAGCGTTGATAACTGTGAGAAAGATTTAAGGGTACAGAGGAGTAGGAATCTTAAACTAAGACAACAATGTGTATTTGCTTGAAGCAAGACTAACGAAGTACTTGGGTTCAATCAAAGGAGTGTTAGTTACAAGACTAGCGAGGTTATCCTAAAACTATATATTGGGCTTGTGAGACCTCACTTGGCTTACGGAGTTCAGTTTTGGTCACCGTACTAGAGGATGACAAGACTAATTCCGGGCATTAGGAACCTTGAGTACAGAGACAGGTTAAAGCATCTTAATTTGCACTCCCTCGAGAGACGTAGAGTGAGGGGCGATATGATTGAGGTGTATAAATGGAAGTCAGGGTTAAACAAAGGTGATATAACAACGGTACTCAAGCTATCCAATTAGAAACGAGCTCGTAGTTATGGTTTAAATTAGACAAATTTAGATTTAGGCGCGATAGGTTAACACTGGTTTGGAAATAGAGTAGTTGATGAATGGAACAAGTAACCAAACATCATCATTAACATGAACACGCTGGGTAGCTTCAAATAAACTGTAGGTTGGACGGATATATGAGCGATAGGGGTTGGGGTGTAAAAGGGCTGCCCAGTATGGGCGGGCTCACTAACTCCAACAATAACAAATAATAATAATAAGCAGCATTATATAAATAAACAAATATTAATACAAAGGTCTGACGACCCAAGGGAGCAGAACAAAGACAAAACACCAATAAGAAAGATGAAGCGATCTGGTTGAGCCCAGATTCTTTCTACTCCTACTGTATTTCAGTTTCACCACTTTTCCTTCAACTCCTAATAATCTTCTTTCACCTCTTAACTAAAGACTTCGTATCGTATCGCCAATAGGCCCGCTGCAGTTTCTTCCATTCTTATGTTCTTAATAATCAAGATATCAAGTCAAGGAGATGCAAGTACAGTATATACCAAAATTTTATAAAGTCATCCAAGTCGTTTTAAATTGTTAATTACTGCAACAAACTACTGTAAGAACCATCAGTAACTTGGCTGTGTTTGAAGTTTGTAATAGTTTAGTTGTAGTTTAACAAATTTATTGACAAAGCTTGGAGTACGGTTTGCCTATTCTGAGTAATTCAGTCAGGTCTTGACACCGAGGGTGGTATCACTTCTCACTGCTATGCAGGACAAAGAAATACATCATATTCATTAACAGTATTTATAGGTCAGATTCATGTGGGTGATGTCACTGTTCACTTCCATGCAGGACAGAGGTTCATACACAAAGACATACATCATATTCATTAGCAGTATATATAGGTCAGAGTCATGTGGGTGATGTCACTGTTCACTGCCACGCAGGACAGTGGTTCACACACATTGGACGCCACACTCTAATTGAAGGCTAATCAGTGTGGGCTAGCAAACTTGGGACAAACAGCAAGAATGTCCTCAAGCACCCCTGATTCAATGTAGTAACCACAAAGTTCATGATGCAACAAGCCAGGCGGCCTGAAGTCCTTGACAGTGACACACTCAACAACACAGTGTTCAAGCGTATGTCCCAAAGACCCATCACAAAGTTTACACGCTGAGTGCTCCGGCATGGGCACAGCGCCACCAACCCGCCAGATGCGTCTGCATCCCAGCCCAATTCCGGCCACGACCACATAACACTGTCTGGCTCCGTCCCCATGCTGGCCACACCGGCACCTCTAGTCACAAAATTTGCCATACCCACCAATGCTACAACTGTCAGGCCCCTCCGCACCCCCCCCCCCTACCAGAGTTCATGATTCTGACTCAAATGTTCCCAAGCACAGCACTGGACAGGCCAAGGTGACGGTCAACATTTTCCCTCTCACATGCCCCACCGGCCAGTCCATCAGCACGGTCATGATACCCAATACCAACATGCGACAGAACCCACACAAATTCGACACGAGAGCTGTTCTCATTGGCAGCCACCGTAATAGATAATGTAGATAATGAGATACAGTACTGCAGTTCATACCAACGCCTATAAGGAATTACTCAACTAATTATAATAGCATTAATTGTAAATTGTTATTTTGATATGTGATTTTTGTGATAAGGAGCTGTGCTCAATACTTTGTAAAAGTCTGAGCCAAATAAATTTGTCTGTCTGTCTATCTGTCTGTTTGAAAAAGTTACAATTCTGGCTATATTTAGTTAGGTTAAGTAAGGTTAAGTGACTTTGTTACTTTTTCCTGTGACTTTATTTTCTAGATTCGGTTCAACACCACACATGTGTAACTGACGGTAGGCTACTGTACGTAAAGAAAGTTGATCTCTATTTACCCGCCATTGTATTGTAAGCTGCGGTGTGCCTTGATTAATAGTGACAGACTTAGAAATTAATTGTGATTGTCAGTCATAAGTTTCAGTTAAATAAATTATCTTTTGAGTTGGTAAGACCATTCAATAACTCATTGCATCAATGACACAAACAGTGGGTAAGTATATGATGAAAAACAATTGCTACATTTACTTATCAATATAACAGAGTGAAAAGTGAAATACGTATCTCACGAGGATGTGTTTGTGATCAGTAATAAACCATACAGAGCTAGCCATTTGTTTTAATCCTTTACCCTCCGTCAAAAATGTAAAGTACTTAGTCTAGGAGATGTAAACAGATAAACCAGATATCAGATGAACAACGTTGTTATAGAGAAATCCGACCGTGAGAAAGATTTAGGAGTAATGATAAGTAGGAATCATAAACCAAGACAACAATGTGTATTTGCTCGAAATAAGGCTAACGAAGTATTTGGATTCAATCAAAGGAGTGCAAGTTACAAAACTAGCGAGGTTATCCTAAAACTATATCTTGCGCTTGTAAAATCTCACTTGGATAACGGAATTAAGTTCTGGTCAGCGTACTACAGAATGGATATAGAATCCCTAGTATAAACATTCAGAGGAGGATGACGAGACTTATCCCGGGCATTAGGAACCTTGAGTTCAGAGACAGGTTAGAACATAAGAACATAAGAACATAAGAAAATAAGGAGTCTGCAATAGGCCGGTTGGCCTGTGCATGGCAGCTCCTGTCGAGAGTTACTACCACTCTCTATCATCCATGAATCTATCTAGCCTCCTTTTGAAACTTTCCAGAGTTCCCGCACTTACTACAAAGTTGCTAAGCTTGTTCCACTCGTCCACCACCCTGTTTGTGAACCAGTTTCTTCCTATCTCCCTCCTAAACATAAACTTATCCAACTTGAATCCGTTGCTCCGAGTCCTATCCTGCTCGGATATTATAAGAACTTTATCTATATCCCCTTTATTGATTCCTTTCACCCACTTAAATACTTCTATCATATCTCCCCGCACTCTTCGTCTTTCTAGGGAATGCAAGTTAAGTTTCTTTAACCTATCCTGATATGGAAGGTTTCTAAGTCCCGGAATCATTTTTGTCCTTCGCTGCACCGACTCTAGTGAATTTATATCCATTCTATAATAGGGGCACCAGAACTGAACCGCATAATCGAGGTGCGGCCTAACTAGCGCAAGATATAGTTGCAATAAGACCTCTGCACTCTTGTTACTTACACTTCTAGATATAAAACCCAATACTCTGTTTGCCTTATTTCGAACATTAACGCACTGTTTTCTAGGCCGTAGGTCCGGGCTTACAAGTACCCCTAGGTCTCTTTCACAAGTCGACTTCTCTAGGTTGATGTTGTTAAGGCTGTATACATTATAAGTATTTGTTCTTCCAATATTAAGTACGCTGCACTTGCTGGTGTTGAATTTCATTTGCCATTTTTCAGACCACCCCTGCAGTTTATTTAGATCCTCCTGTAATGCATTTGCATCCTGCCCTGAATTAATTTGCCGCCCTATTTTGGTGTCATCCGCAAACTTGCTTATGTCACTGCTGATCCCAGTATCTAAATCGTTTATGTAGATTATGAACAAGAGTGGGCCTAGTACTGACCCCTGAGGAACCCCACTGGTTACACGGCCCCACTCAGATTTAACACCATTTAACACCTTAATTTGCACTCCCTAGAGAGACGTAGAATGAGGGGTGAAACGATCGAGGTGTATAACTGGAAGTCATGGCTAAACATAGGTGATATAACAAAGGTACTCAAACAATCCAAACAGGAACGAACTCGTAACAATGGTTTTAAATTAGACAAATTTAGATTTAGTCTCCAGATAGGTAAACAATGGTTTGGAAATAGAGTAGTGGATGAGTGGAACAAGTTGCCGAATGTCATCATTAACTCGAATACGCTGGGTAGCATCAAATATAGGTTGGACGGATATATGAGCGATAGGGGTTGGGTGTAAACGGGGCTGCCCTGTATGGGCCAATAGTCACGCTGCAGTTTCCTCCAAGCTTATGTTCTTATTATCACCTTCCCTCCTCGCCCAGCCTCCCCCACAACTCCCCCACACTCCTTTTAGTAATAAAAAGCCCATAAATTAAATTATATTAATTAAAACCGAACCTAACATTTCAGGTAGCGTTAGGGTGAAATAAGCTGGGGCTAATATTCAGGTGAGCCCCCTGAATGTTTTGCACACAACTGTCCACCGTCCCTTCGTGGCTGCAGGCCGCTAAGACTGACGGCCACTTATGAACTCTTAATGATTCAGCAATAAGTGTAAAGTCAACAGTTTATGGAAAAAATAACCTAAAGTACTCACAATACATTATACTATTAACATCCATTCACGAACAGCTAACACATACTGATATAAGAATGGTTGGTTTAATGCAGGCGGTCAAGTGTTTCGTTGAGTTATTGTGTACTACACACACACACACACACAAAACATATAGCGAAAACGATCTCAACTCTCTCGTTATCAATGCCATCCTCTTAACACAACAACAATTAACTAGGTAAACAAACTAGCTGAAACGAATCCCGTTCATATATAGCGAAATAATAATAATAATGTCGTCAGCCTCGGATATTGAAGGCTATTATTATTCATCGCTTGGCTCCCCTCCTTCCCTCCCTGCTTCCCTCCCTCCCTCACACACACACACACACACACGCAAAAGTGGGCTGATCATGACTGACCAATGGCGTGGGAGGGTGAGTCTCAAGCACACCCGCCACGCCACAGGAAGTAACACTCCCCTTGATTTTTATTAGTTGTTGTCATGTGTAACCTACTTATTTATCGCTACTTAATGACCTTTATAATTGTATATAACCTACCAAGAGTGTAATACGTGCTCTTAAAGAATTTAGTTGTTGAAGCACAGATATACACATAAAAACAATGGGCCCCAATATTGAGGCTTTCAGTTGACAGACTGTTCACCTCTTATTGTTTTCTTCGTCAACTCTGAAACGATAATTATAAATATTTCTTGTATATGACTGAGTTTGTTCAATTCAATGTTTTTCTTCATTTATTGCTTCACTGTACATATTATCTTCGTTACCTCTTATTGACTATGGTATATATCGTCTGTTCGTCTATTCACAGTTTGTAGTGCGTAATGATTTTTTTTTGCATATCTTATTTGTTTAATCACATGAACGAGGTCTCTAAGTCGTTTAGTAAATACAATATAAATAATTCACTCAACCACTAATGGTGCCCCTTCCAACAAACAGAACATTACTCGCGTCATGTTTTTCTCAACATCTACTGTGTGCCGTCAGCTCAACTCTCTGCTTTCTCACAATACTTCTCTGGGAAAAAAGATATCACAGGGACCAGTTGCTTTGTGGGGATTAGTTTCTTCTATGTTTTAGCTGTGTGTGTGTGTGTGTGTGTGTGTGTGTGTGTGTGTGTGTGTGTGTGTGTGTGTGTGTGATCATGTTAGAGAGAGAGACATACTTAATAGCCCTTGTACATATTTATTTAGACTATGACATCAGGCACACACAATAGCCATTATACATTAGACTACGACACTAGGCATATTTAATAGCCACTGTACATTAGACTACGATAATAGCCACATCTATTAGCCAGTGCTCATCGAGCCAAGACACCTACAATGTTTCTAATATCCTTTGTGAAAAATTCCAAATAAATATATAAATAAATAAATAAATAAAATAATTTGGAAATGGGGAAGCTAACACAGGAACACAGACCCGAAGCAGGACCAGTATTTAGAATACAAAAAGAGTTCCCCCGACAGGGCGGGGGGTGACTTCCCCGATTTGGGGACTACATCATATGAATGGTTGATCAGTGGACACATATATGAACTTGACACACACTGAACACACGTATTGCTGAGAAATCTTCTACTATGTTTCATGTTTGCAGAAGTATTAGCAGGTGCAAAGAAGTAAAAGCAACATAGTTACTCACTTTTATTCACTCACATTTCAGTGATTTCATAAGCTGTAAATACTAAAACGTCCACACTTTAGCATAGCTATACATCCCTACAAATGGTACTCCCTTAAAAACCCAGCATAGATACAGGAAAATAAAATATTAACACCACCTTAACAAGTTCACAAATATGATCCAAAGTTAATACCAAATTCGAATTATTTTCACAAAACTTTAAAGAACAATTCTACAATTAAAAAAATGCTTTGAATCTGTTTACAATGTTATCTAGATCAAGTCTGCTGACACGAGTTAAAAACATAAGAATGGAGTAAACTGCAGTTAAAAAGATAGCAATAAAGAATCTAAACAATAGATTCAAACAAGTGATCGCGGGCCCTTCGTGCCCCGTAAAAGTTTGAACGCTCGTGACAGCGTACAGCGAATGAGGGTGCGCCAAGTCCGTAGACTCGCATGGTTAATTAGGGTGAGCCAAGTCCGTAGACTTTCACCGTGAGAACTCGGAGTAAGTTTTTCTCAGCCTTTCACATCCATGAATCTCTGATGCCTAACAATGTCGTGTGAGGTGGTAATGGACATGTCTTTCTTTTTATGGTCAGTTCCGTCCCTCTGCTGCGTTTGCGTGAGAGGGGCAAGGGTGGACGGCGGTACAAGTTGGTTAAAAAGTTCTGTCAATAAATTTCAGGCAGGAATGTTATTTGGAGTGCTGCCTAATGCACCTAATACAATGTTCAACCAGGTCTCTCACCCATATGACTGACAGGTTACCCAACAACACATGAATTATTACGGGAACAACGGGAGAATTATGGCCTCACTCCCTTAACACACAAATTTAATAAGATGTAACTTCAGAAAATTATGATGGGAACTATTGATTATATTATTCCCCTCGTCAGAGAATCTATTGCAGTGGTTCTCAACCTTGTTTGCCCCATGCACCCCTTTCACCATATGTCAGAATGTCATTCCCCCCCTTCTTTCCAAGATTGTCTGCCTCAAATAGTGCATTCCAAATAATATGCATATAATACTGAAAATCCTTTATTTTTTCCATATTAGTACATATACATTTACAATTTTACATGGATTATTTTTATAGTGGAGTTTTACAAATTAAATGCCAATTGAAAATGTTGATGGATTTATAAAACTTGAATAAAAGTAAAATAGTTTTTTTTTATTTATAATGAATTACTTAACAGACCAAACTGAAGCATAATGCAATAAACAAAAAGTTCAATAGAATACCAGGATATTGTAAATTTATAATTAATTTTATTCAGATGAAGATTACAGTCAATGAGAAACCTGTGATTGTTTTTTCTTCGCCAATTCTGGGATACGCGGAGGAGTGCTTGAAAGGGCACAACGCAGGTCATTTTCTACCTCTAATCTACTACGTTGCTTCGTTTTAATTTGCAACAGAGTTTAAAAGTCTGACTCACAAAGATATGTCGACACAAACGGAAGCAATGCACGGATAGCTCTTTCTGCCACTTTTGGGTAGGAATCGCACATCAAGGGCCAAAATTCTGTGATTGATTTCTCATCGAACATATCTCTTGCTCCCGAATCAGTTTCCCCCCCCCTGAAAACCTGAATTCCCCCCTGATTGAGAACCCCTGATCTATTGGGTTATAACTCATACATTACTGGGTCACATTGAAACTCGTTATGTGTTACAAACTGTCGCATTCAGAACTCTGGATGCACAGGAAAACAAAAGTGAGCCTAACTACGAAATAAGGAGGATATAATTATCGTCATAAAAGTCCAAGAGGTCTACATAATTGACCACTGTACTAAAGGCTGAAACGAGCTCACTTTATTTTCTGCGTTCACAACTCCGACGCTGAGACGTGCACACATGGACGGCAGGACCACAGAGCTCTGCAGGGGGGGCATGAATGAAGATTCGAAGATTCAACCAAGATGTTTTGTTTTACGTTACTCAACTAACTCTAAACATGACGAGCTCAAGATATATTCCACAATGTTCTTCTTATTATATGTACTCTTTTCCACTTGTTGTGAGGTGGAAACACTACATGGGGGAAATAATTAGACCATTGATGCAAGAATAGTGTTAGGACGGGCAGAAATAGTCATATGTTTGCTCATGTCCTCAACTTGCAACTCAGCTCACAAAGTGAATCTTAACATGCACACTGTCTCACTGGACAAAGTGAATCGTAACATGCATACTGACTCACAGATACTGTATCAATTCTCGGTGAACTGAGATGAGTCGCCCTGTTGGCTTCCGTGTTTTTCAATGTTTATATTTTCTACTTCTGTTCAGTTTCCAGTGATCTGGTCTTATGAATTAAATGCTTACTATGTACAAATATTCTTAGTGGCAGTGGTTGCAGCTCTTGCCACCTATTCGCAGGGTCGCTGGTTGACCAAATTGTAAGAGGGTATTTAATTTTACTGTTGGAGAAGTTACCGCGGTCGAGTGCCATATTTCCTCCTTGTATACCGGAGGCTTAGTATTCAATGTGCTGTATCCACAATCCCATTACTTTCACTTCCAGTACTGTCTGTAACATCGGCGTGTAATTGTAAAGCAAAAACCATGGTTTCATTTTCTCTTTTGTGGAGACATGGATTCCGAGTTTTCCGCAATAAACATTTCATGAGATGTTACACACTTCTCGTTTTCTAACAAATTTTCCCGACACCATAATACAGTGGGAAGTGGAGCAGCTATTGGTGTAATGTCGGATTGCGGATCTTTTCCGTAACAACCCTATGTTATCAATGAAATTATAGATGCACTTTATGGTATATAATTATGTAATATAATTGTTAATGGAATTCATTATATGGTCAGAAATATGAATGGCAATTGTATTGTATTACGATAAGTTTAGGTTACATAATTCCACAGACAAGTTATATTTTCTCTAAGCCCATATAATTTTATTATCATTATTATTATTATGGTGAGAAGCAGCCCCAAAACACAAGTATACTTTTCATTAGAATTCAATTTTACCCCAAATCCTTCTGTCATTCTTGTTCTCAGAGAAAAAAAATAACATTTACGATTTAATCATTTGCCAGGAATTCGGGTTCTTATGAAGGATATCGTAAGTCAGCGTCGCCAGAACTGATGAAAAGCCTCATCTTTATAAGGGTTTGAGACAATATTAGGAGTAAAGGAATTGGATAAGGCCCGGTTATACATTATATTTACACGTTAGTTGAGATTAGATTCGATATCATCTGTGTATAGTTTGGAATATTACGAAAAAATCCACACACACACACTTAAACAATACATATGGTGAGGTACATAAAGTATAACGCGGAATATTTCGCACCAAGTCCCCAAAACATTTGATATATTTGTTGTACTCGTCCTCAGTTCTCAGACTCTAATTTCCTCGCTAAAATTTTCGAGGATGACACGAAGTTGAAATTTTCCCACGGTATAACAGTAACACCGAGAACAGCAACTGTACTAGTTGACTGATGGTGAGATGTGGTGACGAAAGTTGTGGTTATGCCGTCGATGAGAGCTGAACCCTTTCTGTGAACACGCGACATAAATATAGATACTATTTGAACCTTTGTGGATTTGCGTTTTACTCTACGATTACAATCCTTTAATATTTAAGTCCAAAAGTTGTATAAATAAAAATGTCAAAATATTAATTAACAAGAGTTATAAAATACCAGAGTCTGGTGCTGGCTATCCTCCACCCCATACCATCACTCTACTAAAGGCGCTGAATATCTTCCACAACCGCGGCTGCAGACGGGGTCGCCACATTCCCAGACGAATCCCTATCATCACGCCGAGCAAGCATTGGAAAGTCAAGCGACTATGGTATAGCCTACCATCCC